>NW_005362534.1:1086107-1122307 GCF_000412655.1 Myotis brandtii | reverse complement strand
AATGATGAGAGAGAATCATTGATCAGCTGCCTCATGCACACTTCCTACTGGGGGATTGAACCCAAAACCCAGGCATGTACCCTGACTGGGAATCAAATCACAACCTCCTGGTTCATAGGTTGATGCTCAACCACTGAGCCACAGCAGCTGGGCTGAGGCCTTCACTTTAGAGGTATTCAGGAAAACTGATAAACTGAGACGACATGGCTTTGCCCTCCAGTATCTCATACACACAAAAATGTCAGTCAGTGTGGACTGCATGTCAGTAGAAAACTTTACTGAAAGCTGCTTCATTTAGCCAGTTGGACTTTAGTTAAACTTTAAAGATGAGATGAGATTCAAATATACTGGGAGAGGACATACCATCCCAGGCAAGGGGAATAGCCTAGCCCGTGGTCGGCAAACTGCGGCTCGCGAGCCATATGCGGCTCTTTGGCCCCTTGAGTGTGGCTCTTCCTAAGCCCTAGGAGTACCCTAATTAAGTTAATAACAATGTACCTACCTATATAGTTTAAGTTTAAAAAATTTGGCTCTCAAAAGAAATTTCAATCGTTGTACTGTTGATATTTGGCTCTGTTGACTAATGAGTTTGCCGACCACTGGCCTAGACTATGTTGTGATTAAGTCAAAATATTTAGCTCTGGAAAGGGTCTTTGTATGTTAACTGAATTCATACAACTACTTTATAGGACAAGTAGGACTTGGTCCACACATGTACAGCAAGTCTTATGTTAAAGCATTGAATGAACAAAACTCAAACTAGCCCATGATATTTACTCTTGCCATACCATCCTTCTCTCTCTTTCCCCCACTCTTCTTAAATTCTCCAAATGCTCAAAAAAGAAGATGTTGTTAATCAAAAGGTAAAACTAATCTTCTTGTGAAGGAAGGTTTAAGGTTTCCTTTGATCTGTCACAAACAGCGAAGAATAGTCTTTTAAAGCATGATGGAAAATTGTATTTTGCAAAAGTGGTATACAAAATGGAAATTTACTTTGGCTTGTTCATCCTGTGAATAAGATGATCCTAAAACAAAATAGCATGCAGGCTTCTTTCTCAGGATAGTGTGGGTAAAATATAAAGAGTATTTTCATATTTTGTCGGACATTTCAAGAGCTGCCTTCTATGATTTTAATTTACATTCTCTACCTCATTGAGTACTTAGGCAGGTTTTGATTTGGAATTCAGCACTGTGTTTTCCAGTATGAGTGGAAGCCCCTACTAAACCTTCAGAAAGTTATTTTGCTTTGACAAAGAGAAAAGTCTCCCTTCCTGTGAATATGCTGTATAGTTTCTAATTTTTTTAGGGCCTGGTTTCTAAAAGTATTCAAAATGCTAACAAATGGCCCTGGATGGGTTGCTAAGTGGTTAGAGCATTGGCCCTCAGACTGAAGGGTAGCGGGTTCAATTCCAGACAGGGGCACATACCTCGGTTGAAGGCTCGATCCCCAGCTGTAGACAGGGTGCACGCGGGAGGCAATCAATCTGTGTGTCTCTCTCTTTCTGTCTCTCCCCCTCCCTTCCACTCTCTCTAAAATTAACGGAAAAAAATATCCTTGGGTGAGGATTAACAACAACAACAAAAAATGCTAGCAAATGAACCAAATCCTGGCAGAAGTTAAAATGCATAATAAAAAAATAGAATTTGGCTCAGATTCTCATATACATTTTTCTTCTGGTACACACAAATGCATACATGTGTCTCCAAGTGTGTGTGTAGTATACAAATATGAAACAGACTTCATATATACATATTTAGTAGCATGACAGATACTGAAGTTTTTATTGGACATATTGAAAGAGTAAACCCTGGAAGACCTAATGGAAGCATCTAAGATGGGACTAGGTGCTTTGTATTCAGAGAAAGCCTGTTATTATTAGTCTTAAGAGCACAGGAGAAAGATACCAGCCATTGAGAGATATGGCAAGTTTCAGCAATTGTAAATTGGAAGTAAATCCTCGAATTTCTTGGGTGCTTTGGCAATTTACATGAGTGGCCATAAGGAAGCAGTACCGTAGTCCATCCTTATCTGTGGTTTCAGTTACCTGCTGTCACCCATAGTCTAAAAATGTCTATGTCATTCACCTCACTTTATCTCATTACATTAGCATTGTATCAGCTCACGTCATCACAAGACAAAGGGTGAGAACAATACAATAAGATATTTTCAGAGAGAGCACATTCATATAAATTTTATTACAGTATATTGATATAATTGTTTTGTTTTATTATTAGTTATTGTTAATTTCTTAGTGTGCCTCATGTATAAATTAAACTTTATCATAGGTATGTATGGTTAGGAAAAAAACATAGTATGAATAGGGTTCAGTACTATCTGGTTTCAGAGGGTCTTAGAATATATCCCCGGTGGATAAGGAAATATAAGCACTGTATATATTCTCAGTGTTTGAAGTAGCTATACTAAGGGGTGATGGTGGAGAATGATTAAAACTTGAGTCTTATGGGAGATCAAATAAAGCAACTTGAGTCAGGGAATAGGATCTCTTGTGTACAGAACTGTTGAAATAGTCCCTGTGATAGTAACAGGGCTCTACGCAGGAGTCAAAGAGGAAGGGATGGAAATCTGAAAGCAGGGCCTTGGTGGTGAGTTTAATATGGGAAGTTGCAGTAAGAGTGTAATCAAGGGTTAGTTCCAAGTCATGAGTCTAGGAAACAGGATGAGCCAAGAGAATTTAGGAAGTAGAGGTAGTGATGTTCACCCAACTATTCCATAGACTACTCATTCTTGTGATGTGTTCATAGGTATCACAAGAAGTAGGAATTGTGGTCAGATAAGTTTGGAGAACACTGAGATAATGTTAGAGATAAAGTTAAACAGTAACTACAGGACTTCTCATAGCCTTTAATATGCTATTGTGTAATGATTATATCAAGTATTCCATGTTTCCCAAATTTACCAGATTGTAGGGATAGGTGGTTTGGTGGTTGGTTGGTTGGTTGGTTGGTGGGAACACACTTTAGAAAATGATTTCAGAACAAGAAAATGAAGAAAATGGTGTGTGTGTGTGTGTGTGTGTGTGTGTGTGTGTGTGTGTACATACCTGGATGATAATGAAATCCCCAAGTGAGGGGTGTGTGCCTGGGAACAAAGGAATAAGTTAGGGGCAGCAGAGGTCTAGAAAGACATCTCAGACAATGTGTTATCACCAGAGACCAGGCTGGAAAGAGCTGATACATGACAGTAACAAACAGTGGGGCTCCAAGATGGCCTCCTGGTCTGGTTTGTCAAGGAAGACATCTCCCCTCATTTACCTGTTGTGTTGTGTAGGATGTCAAAGGGTAAGTGGATGGCATCCACATACTTCCTACTGTAGTCAACAAACACTTACTAACCCTTGACTGTGGAAATAAGAGAATAATTAACATCTAGAACCTGCTCTCATGGAGGGCATTAGTTCTGAAGAAAAGGGGGGAAAGTGTAATACAATTAACAAATGCTTCTAAAGCAGCTGTGAATCTGATGAGATCTTTATGATTGGGCAAAAAGGCTTAATGTAACTTGAATTATCACTAACTTTTTAAGACAACCAGGAAAATAAACATTACATGAATAACTGAAAGTCTTAAGCACAAGTCTATAATCAGAAGGTGACTTAAATTTTTTTTCTTATACTCAAGTTTAAATGTAGACTGTGGAGCCTAACCTGTTAGAGATGATGGAATTGACACAGTGGTATATAAGGTATTTTAAAGGTAACCTCTGTCCCTAGAATGGAACTACAAATACATTTTTTTCTTTTACTGTACCATGCATTTTGTTTTTAGAATTTTGAGTTGTGTTTTACTCTGTCATATCTTGTGTTGTTATCAAATAGTTTAAGCTAGACCAACCAAAGGCAAGTGAGTTGACAGTTGCTATGTAAATTTCTTAGGGAAGAAAAGTCTTTCATTAGAGTGCACAGGCACTCCATTGTAAAGAGGCTCCTTTGTGCTAGTTCTCACTGGCTGTTACATGAGCAGGCTCACTAAGCTTCTGCTCTGCTCCTCTGGCTCCCTACTTAGCACCAGAAAACTTTTCCTAATACCATCAGTCATAGGTGTTCATGTTGTAAGGAGTGTGTAACAATAAATATAAAAGGTTTATAGTGGGTTTTAATAGCAATTTGTGTATCTTTTTGAGATATGGTAGAAAATAAAAGCTGAAAAGTTGAGGATATGGTCATATATAAATACTGTTTTGCCCCTCCTCCCATCACTGTGTTCTGTAGCCTATACCTCTCCATATCCTCTATATGACCAGGATTTGGGATAACCATGCTGAATGGTTGGGCACCCTTTCTGGTGATGTTCAGGATCCTCCTGCCTTTTCCTCCACTTCCCTGCTTCATATGGAAAAAAAACACTTAATAAATCTGCACTGAATAGAAAGGAAAGATGTACCATCAGATCCTAGTCTAGAAAAGGGAATGCCTTCAAAAAGCTATTTTTTATCTCATATTTTCCCAGTGGTTTGAAAAGTCAACTCTTGTGTTTGGCTTTGTATGAGCACTTGAGTAATGTCTACATAGAGTTTCTCAGAAGATCACTCTCTTCTAGAATAGCTGTCTGAAAGCCTGGTCTGCCAAGAGAGAGCCTCACCAATGCAGGGAGCTCTCACCTCCCCCCACCCCCACCCTCCACTACACAGCAAACCTGGTTGTCTCTGTGATTCAAGCATTGTGTGTAGTATTCTTGGAGAGGAGATTTTCAGAAATAGGACTTAAACTTCCTTCTACTTAGCATTGCCCTATAATTAGAAACTTTTTTTTACACTCAAAGGAGTTTGCATCTGAATTAGAATAAAGTCAGAGGAGTGATTTTATACTTGATATGAGCAGGATCCTGGCTCAGGCTTCAGCAGTCACAAAGAGAAAGACGTATTAGTCATTAGGGAACTGGATTCCACTGGACACAAATCCAGTGCTTGTCTTTCCTACAAGCATTAGCTTCTTCATTTTGGCATAGAAAAAAAATTACTTGTTACACTAACTGAAATCATATGAGGTTTATCTGTCCTGATGCTGTATTACCAGATCTTTTAGAGCTAGGAGTGTATATGATGCTCCTACCACACACACACACACACACACACACACACACACACACAACCCACAAATTTTATTGAGTACTTTTGTCAAGAGACCTAAAACAGGAGAGGTACTTCTGGTATTAAATATTCAAAGGAATTAATTTTTTGAATAATTGACTTTTAAAAACCAGGTTTTAAATGGAGATTAGGATGTGGTAGGAGAGACACAAGTTGACAGCAGCCTGGAGATCACTGTGTATTGAAGTAGATTGATAGCAACAGTCTATTTGTAGAGCTTTCAGCCTCATACTTCCACTCCCAGACCAAACAGTGGCTTCTGAGTTGGGGGACAGGCAGACCAGAGTAACGTGGATGTGGGTACTAGGAAGTCTTTAGCCACAGCACAGAAGAGAAGAGCAGAGCCTGAGAATCTGTTTCTTTAGATGCCATATGGTACAATGGACCTGTTTGCAGATCTCTTAAAAGGTGAAAGAGCTCTATCCTGAGCAGTATTCACATAGTCCCTAACTGCAGGGCCAGTGCTTGTCCTGGATAAGCCATTTTCCTTAGAGCACCCAGCAGGCAAAAACTCAGAACTCTGCCGACGAAGCCAAAAGTAGAGATCCTGAATCCTCGTCCACAGCCACTGCAAGTCCCACATCCTCCTTCGCTGCCTGCAAGATGGATGAGAGATGTGTGGATATGATTCCCCACTTTTTCTGTTCACTTTGGCCTGCATCATAGCTGACCTTCAATTATACATGACCTATGTGCATACTGAAACTAGACATTGCTTTCATAATGCATGCCCTTTAAAAGTTGGGGTCCTGTTCATTTCATTTCAATTGACAAAAGATGTTTTCAGAGGTAGGGGAAGCTAGAAGCCTGGTGGGAAAGCAGTACTTCAATACCCCTTGTCTTTGTTTTTGTATTTAGTAGAAGAGCAGGTGATAGAGGTTCTTGAGTGGGGTATTTGGAAAAGTGTCGGGTGTTGGGGTGAACTCAAGGACGGTAGATCAGGACAGTAGTTAGTGTCCTGTAGTGTGTGTGAAAATCTTCTACAATGAAGGCCAATAAAAGGAAACACTGAAGGAACAGCAGGGTGTGACTTTCCCTGAAGGTTAGTATAGTCATCGGGATCTGCCCGCTTGACCTTTGAGGTAGTTTGAGCCAGAAAGGCTAGATATGGCCATATACATTTTTGGTTCAAAACCATCTTTCTGGCTGTTTCTCCATCTGTTCCATTCATCCTTTCAGTACTCCTTTTATGAAGGGTCTCATGGCCACCTATGCTCTCCACTTTCTGTCCTCAGTTATCAGGGTTCTCTCCAGTGAGTCTTCAGTTGATTATTCAAGAAGTTTTTCTGTATTTTAGTGGTAATTCCAGTTTGGTCCTGGGAGCGTGTTTGCGCAGCATCCACCTACTCCCAATCCCCTTCTTGTCATGATGTGAGATAATACAATGCCAGACCTACTCCCGAATCTGTGTAACCACCCCTTACTTGTAGGAAATGGCTTGGTGTCACTTGTTTTAGGAGATCCTTGTGAAGTCTTTGTATAGGGTCAATGTTTTCTGGAGCAATACTTCTCAGGACCAGCTGCATTGAATAACCCCCTGCCTTGGTGCTGACCAATCAATCCCTCACTTTTAAAAAAATCTCAGTGATATTGTCATATTATCTGTCCTACTAAACTCCATTTTCTCCCTGAACTGACTCATTTAGTAGCAATGAGACATTCTTATGCCAGTTATGAATAGAGAAGGTAGGAAGAAGGTGGAAAGAGAGAGAGAAGAGATGAAGAAGAGTGAAAAAGATGTTTTATAATTTATCTAGGTCTGAGAATAGGCACTCAAATTGTTAATCCAAGAAAAGGTATTTGGTTAGCACTACTAGAATCTCTCCTACATTTAGGTCGGTAGATCTCAAACTTAAGTGTGCATCAGAATCCCCTGGAGGGTGTGTTCATACAGAGATTGCTGGGCACCATCCCCAGAGTTTCTGATTGAGAAAGCCTGGGGCAGGGCCTGGGAATTGGCTTTACTAACAAGTTCCTGGGTGAAGCTGGTGTCACTGGTTTGGGAACCATACTTCTCTGGGTCTAGAGAAAAGAGAAACATCTGAATAATCCATATCTCTGGGACACATGGAGGACCAGGCTGAGAGGGGAGGACTTGCCTTACTCTAGACCTTTAGTCATGGCACATGAAGAGACACAGAATTAAGGTCCAGCACCCTTGAGAGGTGAGTACAGTATCAGCTTCACCATCACCCCTTTTACCAGATCCACACAGAAGCCAGTGTTCTGCATTATCTGAAATAGTGAGAAAAAGGAATAGAGCAAACTTTGCTTTCTTGTGTCTTTCTGCACAGAAGTAAGTGAATTTAACTGGTGCTTTCCTTGATTTGATATGTTTGCTTGGACGGACTGGTAAACCAGGACATTAGAGATGATGGGCAGCACTTCGTCTGTTATCAAATAAGGGGAAATTATAAGAATATACAACCTTTGAAGGCTTGTCTAAAGGAAGGTATTTGCTGTAAAGCCCAAACCATTGGCTATCTCTCTCTTTTTTCCTGGAAGGTCAGGATTGGACATAGTGTTTTAATGATTTTCTCTCTCCCCTGTCAGTAATAACTTAAGTATTAATTATTCTGTTCTTATTGCTAATGCTTTAACAATAGTGATGCTTTATTCTGGTCCACAAAAGGGGAAAAAACAAGGAGATTGAAGAGGATGTTGTTGGAAGGTGAAAAGGAATGCGAATGGCACTGAGAGCATCTATCTTTTTTTCTGTCAATTCCCGATCTTTAAAGATAATTCTAAGATCAGTTTTTCATCAAATCTGACCTTATGGCCAAATAACATCAAGCTTTTCTCCTCCTTGATGTTTCCTTGAAATCACAAGATGTTATTAGTTTGAGTACTTAGCAGCAGTTGAGGGATGGCATAATATTTTGCGTTTCATTTTTTAGTCTAATATAGAAAGCCCTGCGGCACTAAATAAAAATGTCACCGTGTAAAATGTAAAGGCTTTCTGTCACAAATGTCTTAAAAAATTCATGAGGGACTGAAGATTTGATTTATCTTATCCTCTTTCTCTGATTTATTCATATTTAATGTTAGTTTCAACACTTGAAGCATGAAGACATTTTTCAAATTAAAAACTGTGGTGAATCAGTTATATTTGAAGAAACATTCCACTGTGCTGGTTTTTGAATTATGCAGTTCATTCCTCTTCATGTGTCCAAGGTGAAGATATGTTTGGTTTTCCCAGTGGCCGGAATTCTCACTGGGGAAAGCCTTCATCGTTGGGGGAGTTGATTCACCCAGCTCCTTGGTTTTGACAGTTGTTTCCCTGGTATCAATAGCCATTTTCCTTGGGCTAGAAAGGGATGCAGTAAGGCACAGTTGCCCTGGATACTCTGACTTCTGCCTGTCCTTCCACCCACCTGTTTGTCCTTAATCCCATTCTTCTTTCTTTCTCTCTCTCTCTTTTAATGATATTTTTATTGATTTCAGAGAGGAAGGGAGAGGGAAAGAGAGATAGAAACATCAATGGTGAGAGAGAATCACCAATTGACTGCCTCCTGCACGCCCCACACTGGGGATTGAACCCGCAACCCAGGCATGTGCCCCAATCAGGAATCAAACCGTGACCTCCTGGTTCCTAGGTTGATGCTCAACCACTGAGCCATGCTGGCTGGGCTTCTTTCTCTATTTTTGTTCATTCCCTCTTACTACCATTCTTATTCTTCCTCTCTGTAGATACTTTTGAGCACTTCCTCTGGGCTAGATGCTGTGCCACCATAGATCTAGTCAGCTTCTCATAAAATGAGGGGAAATGTACTTATTTTATCTGCTAAATATAATAAACCTTTCAATAAGAACATCAAGAAAGAATGGGGAAAAAGATACCCAAATGCCCTCTTTACCTGATTTTCCCACTTGTTTGTCACTGAGGTTCAGACCAATACACAGAACAGCACAACGCTAGTGTACTGTTTTCAGAACCAGTTGTGAGCATTTTGTCATTATGATCTTGATTTTATTCCTTTGTGTAATGGAGTGAATCATCTTGATAAATAGAATCATCTTTTTCTTTCTCAGACTATTGGAAAGAAGTTACCTCCAGCTACAGCAACTCAAGACTCATCAAAAACAGAAATGGACAGCAGGACAAAGAGTGAGTTTCCTTATTTACCAATTTTACATTTGAAAGCAGCTAAGGGTTTTTAAATAATTGAAATGCTTTTGATAAAAACCTCACGTAATCTTAATGGCTTTTTTCAACACTTCAGGAAAAATGCACATAAATGTGTCTCACTGGGTCCCACCAGTAGGATGGGCACAGTTAGATTCAGAGCTCTTGGGGGTGGGGGTGTCTCCTTTAAGGAACATGGTTCTGTCCTGCCTTGTGTATCTTGCCCATGTGCAGAGTCAGGGCTTATCCATATCTATCCAGAGCATTGTAGCTAGTTCCAGAGGCAGAGAGATTTAAGAGAATGGCAACTTAAGCAATTTAGGGGTTCTCAGATGTTCAAGTCAGAGAGGTCTTATCTTTGATCATAATCACTCAGCCAACACTCCCAAACCTTGACTTCCTGCCAGCATTCTCAGCACATCTCTGCTCGAATCCCTCTAGATACAAATGTCTCTCTTCTTCTATTGAGCAAGATATGCTCTTCCTGTAATTTCCCCCCACAGGTTATAGTCTCTGGGTCTATATTGATATTTGCCCATTTTCTTTCTAATAGTTCTTTATGTATTTGAGAACAATTGTCTCTCCAGAACCTTCCCAAAGGTCAGTATTCCCAATTCTAGAGTTGCCAGATAAAATACTAGTACAGGATGCCTAGTTACATTTGAATTTTAGATAAACAATGACTAATTTGGGGGTTATAAGTATGTACCATGCAATATTTGTTATTTATCTGAAATTCAAATGTAATTGGGCATCCTGTGTTTGTATTTGCTAAATCAGGCAACTCTCCATTTCCTTAGTCACTCCTCCCATGACTGGGCATTCTGAATGTGTTCTAGTGTGTCTTTTCCCAGAAACAAGTACTTCAATTCCTTCTAGGGATTTTACTTTGTTTTGTTTTATTCAGCTTCAGATTTTCTTATGAGGATAATGTGGACAGACTACTAATCTAGTTTGGACAGCCAAAGATTGAGAGAAAATTATATATATAAATTGTGATTAATGTAAGAGCAAGTATAGATTTGTTCTTTTAGAATAATAGATCAAGAACTCCTTTTGCAGTGCAAAACAGGTAGTTTTTAGAGAAAATAAGGGATACTGCCTTAGACATAAGAAAATGAATTTATGGGATCTGCTAAGCAAAATATGGTGGTTTTGATAAATAACTTCATGATGATATAGATGCAGATGCTAGAGCTCTTCCTTAATGTTTAAGGTTCAAATGAACTTACATGCCTTCCATCTGTTAATGGTACAGTCAGACTCCGGATAATAGAGTAATGCTGTAATCCAGCAATTCTCAAATTTAAGTGTGCTCACAATCACCTGGAGATCTGGGCTCCTCCCCCCACCCCCAGGTTGCTGGGCCCCACCTCTAGAATTTCTGAGTCAGTAGATCTGGCATGGGACCTGGAAATTTGCTTTTCTAACAAATTCCCAGGTGCTACTGCTTCCTGGTCTAGGGCCTGCACTTTGAGAACCACTGTTCTAAGCTTACAAGTGTTCCTAAGGAGAAACTGGCCCTGTATTTATTCATGCAGGTTATAGGCTTATCTTGCTAAACCTACCTTTAGGACCTAAAATCTTCGAGATTCTTTAAGTCCTGAATTTTTTTTTCAAGAATTGACAGTTAAACCATTTCAGAAACATTGCTCTTTTTTATTGATTTTTTGCAGAGAGGAAGGGAGAGGGATAGAGTTAGAAACATCCATGAGAGAGAAACATCCATCATCTGCCTCCTGCACACCCCCTACTGGGGATGTGCCCGCAACCAAGGTACATGCCCTTGACCAGAATCGAACCTGAGACTCTTCAGTCCACAGGCTGACGCTCTAGCCACTGAGCCAAACTGGTCAGGGCCAGAAACATTGCTCTTGTTGGACAGTAGCCCATCTTTCTTTCCATTCAACTGCTCATTTTGTTGCTATGACTATTAACAAGTTTATAGATGATCAAGGTTACTAGGAAAGTTGCTTGGATGGATAGAGGGGGAAGTAGTCAGGAAAAGGGAAAAGGGGACATGCAGCAAACCCCAAAAGCAATTGGAATGTGGTCCCCTGGGACTGGCTACATGTGACAACCAGGGACGGGCCTTCACCTACCTAACTCGTGTTTGCAGAAATAATAATCTGAGAAGCAGAGAATTTTTTTGTAATGGAAAAAAGTTTTAATAGACGTGAAAGAATTTCCCTGTAGATTGTTAAATGCTGTCCAGACTAAATAGGACCTTGATTGACTTATGGGTTATTTGGGGGGAAGGTTGAGCAGGAGGGACCCGAAGATTTGGCACAAAACAGGACAATCTGCAGGGCATGCTAAAGTGACTAAACCTCGGGTCCCAACAACTGGTTGTAGGATAAAAAGCATGTCCTTGATACTTTATCTTTGCCCTTTGTAATGTCTGTAGGCAGGAGGCTACATCTTTTTGGAAAGATTAGGTAGGAAGGGGGTTAGCTGTGTTTGGGAGCAGTGCTGGCCAATAGAAATACTATGTGAGCCACATACGTGATTTTACATTTTGTAGTTACCACATTTTAAAAAATAAAAAGGAAACTGGTACACTTAATTTAAATATAATTTATTTAACTCAATATCCCAAAAGTTGTCATTTCAATATGTAACATATATAAAATTATTAAGTGATAAATTTTCATTCTTTTTCATACGAGTCTTCATAATCCAGTGTGTATTTTACATGTATAGCACATCTCAACTCAGAGTAGCCACATTTCAAGTGCTCAGTAGCCACATGTGCCTAGTGGCCACCAATTGGATGGTGTAGGTTGAGAGTTATTCTGGGACCTAAGATGGGCTTCCTGGCCCTGAATGTTAGCACAGTTTCAAATACTCAGCTCCTTTAAGCATGTGGGAGAGTCGTGGCTCTAGCCCATGCCTTGTTCAGTCCTACAGATAACTTTTTTGTTGTTGTTGTTAATCCTCACCTGAAGATATTTTCCATTTAATTTTTTAGAGAGAGTGAAAGGGAGGTGGAAAGACAGAGAGAGAGAGAAACATCAATGTGAGAGAAACACATCGATTGGCTGCCTCCTGGAATTGAACCTGTGACCCTTCAGGTCAACGCTCTATCCACTGAACCAAACTGGCCAGGGCCAAGGCCAAATATCTCTCTCTCTTTTTTATTTAAATCCTCACTTGAGGATATTTTTCCATTGATTTTTAGAGAGAGTGGAAGAGAGAGGGAAAGACAGAGAGAAACATCAATGTGAGAGAAACACATCAATTGGTTGCCTTCTGCACATGTTCTGACCAGGGCCTGGGCCAGGCAGGATCCTGCAACCAATGTACATGCCCTTGACGAGAATTGAACCTGAGACCCTTTGGTCTGCAGGCCAATGCTCTATCCACTGAGCCAAACATCTATTAATTATGTCCACTTGGCTCCCTGGAAGCATCATGGTGTGGGGGATGGATTATTAATGAAGAGGGGTTTTACAGAGGCTGGGTTGTGTGTTTTGGTCAAGAGTCAGAAAGCACACTTTCTAGGAAAAACTCTGTTATTAGCTGTGCTGTCTTGGGCACATAATTTTATTTCATTGTCTGTTTTGTTTGTGAAGTCAGAGGCTTGTACTAGAGAGAACCCCCAAGATTCCTCTCAGCATCTGCAAACTCTGATTCAATTCCAAAAGTGTTACGATTCAGAGGGAAAGGTTTCTGCATTCAGAAAATTGAGCAGCCGGAGGGGAGAGAGAAAAGGAAGATCTGAACAATTTGGGAGGAACATGAGATGATGTCATTGGGCATAGGTGTAAAATATTCCTGTAAGAGAGTAGTAGGTCAGGAAGGAGAATTATCACTGTCAGCGAAGCCTTGACGGATGTGTATTGGCCAACATTTTTCATCTACCCTAAGCAGGAATTTCTGCAGTTTAATCTCACCCCTCACATACACTCTGGCTTTCATTTAGAGAGCAAATTCTGGGGTAATTATTCTTCCATAATGTCCATGAGGTACCCTAGTCCACTAAAAAGCCCTCTCCATTTGAAACTTTTGCTGCTTCTGGATTTTGATGCAACACCCATGTTCAGGTGGAAGGACACAGTGTGCTGACCAACAACTAGAAATGACCATGAGCTTGGGAGCAGTGCATTCTCCTTCCTTCTGGTTGGAAGACAAACATATGTCAAAAATTGCCCAGCAGTACAGAGGAGAGAAGCTCCCTCCTACACAGCTGCCTCCTTAGCATGCTAAATACAAACTCCCATCAGGACCAAGAGTTACGATGATTCAAAAAATGTTCATGTCAATTGGTATTTTCTGAGTGAAAGTGAAACTCAGCTGATCAGGATTTATTTGAACAGCTAACATCATCTCCCCTTCCCCAATAAAGCTTTTATGATATTGAAATTCATCTGAAACACATGCTGGGGAACAGATTGTCATGATTTTCATAACAAGAGGAAAACTGTCTAAATATTCATAAGTAAAATGCCCCAAGGTTCCTCCAGCTCACCACATCTGGAATTTCTCTCTTCCTTACTACAAGTGATGCAGATTTGTGACCTCTGTGGGCTAAAGAAAAGCTCAGAGAAAGGAGTATTTAGCATCTTTCTGAACAAACAGTTCAATCTTAGACATTCAGAAGACCAGTTGAGCAGGTGCATTAGGAAAAAGAGAATCTTTGACAGGTTTTGTACAAAGGCAGATCAGGCTTCTGAATAAATGATTGAGGGGCAAAGGCTAAACCTTCCTGCCTAACCTCCCCTGCCTAACTTCATCACTGGACACCATACCACCTTTCTAATCACCTTGTTCATTGACTTGCTTCATTGAATTGTCCCCTGTGATAGTGACACACATGGGTTTCATTGGTCCCTCAAGGTGGGGGCTGTGGCTTCTACTTGATATCCCCACCTTATAGCCTAGAAAAATGCCATGGACTCAGTGGCCACATAACAAATGGTGGTTGAGCAAATGAAGAATTAGAAATGATTTAGTTTACCAGTTTCCTATCCCCTCTCCTCTCCCCTCTTCCCTTCCCTCTCCCCTGTCCTCTCCCCTCCTTTCTCCTTCCCTCCCCTCTCCCCTCCCCTCCTTTCTCCTCCCTTCTCCACTTCCTTCCCCTCCCCTTCTCTTCTCTCCTCCTCCCTCCCTTTCTCTCTGTCTAAAATCAATAAACATGTTGTCAGGTGAAGATTGCAAAAAAAGGAGAAAGCAGGGCTTATTAGGACCCTTTCCATCTGTAGCCCGTGCTTGGGAGAAATACGATTTCCCAGGTTCACTTTGCAGCCAGCAGGATCTGCGTTTGTGGCTTCAGCCTGACGAATGGCTAGGCAGGTTTTTACTTTCTCAGACTGAGCTAATTTTTGCTTTCTCACCACGTTTAAATAGGAAAAAAAAAAATGGTCAGCTCCCTTATGTTGGCTTTTCCAACATTACCTGGGAACTCTTTTCTTTTCTTTTCTTCCAGGACAGGTGTTTTTGTTCACTTACCTTCCCCAAAGCCCACTCATATTTGAGCACATCCAATTGGAAATGTGTTTCCTACCCAGCGCTTTAGTGCCTCCCATACCTGATATATACTAAAGGCTCTGTGTCTCAGGGGTCTCCCCTCTCTCTAGGAGGCACCTCTCACCAAGTGCCCCCAACACAGACCTTGCTGTCCAGATTCAGAGTGTGGGGTCTTCCTGCAAAGGTGCCCAGCATGCCCGTGCTGCTGAAGACCTCTGGATTCCAAATACAGGCCTCTTGGAGGAGAAAGCTAGCTCGTTTGTGTTATCCCTGGATTTCCTTCCTCCCAAAGACTCAGAGCTTCTCTTCATCTGAGCAGGAGAAGGTGCCATTGAGAACAGCTGTGATCTGTTCCGTACTAGAGAACAGAAAGGCTTGTCAGATACCTTTCTTTTAAAACATTTTTCTCTTTTTAAAGTGAGAGAATAAAAGTGTCAATTCATTTGAAAGTCACATTCCCAGCAGGATCCAAGACCAGAGGTGGTCTTGTGATTTGGGTCATAGTCAGCTTTTTCATGGGGGAAGGTGTTAATAAAATAGTGATGTAGGCATTGTGTTTTGCTTCCCTGTCTGGATTTAAGTGTAGACTAGGGCTTCTCTACGTTGGCACTGTTAACATTTGGACCAGTACATTCTTTGTTGCGGGGCTAACCTGTGTTCATTGTAGGATGTTAAGCAGCATCTCGGCTTCACCCACTGGATGTCAATAACATTTACTACCTCCTCTTCCCCAGTGATAACCACAAATGTCTCCAAGCATTGTCAGTGTTCTCTGGGGAGCAAACTCTCTCCAGTTTCCAACCACTGGTGTAGACTATAGTAAGCCCCCCAAGGGCACTGCTGCAGCTCTTCCACTGAGCTCACTGTGGACAATCAGATCATATATATTGAATGAATGACAAACCTAATGTCCATTCCATCCCTCCCCACTAGCTCTGGATCCTTAGACTCTGACTGAGGACTGGACTTCCCATCTAAATCAATCACACAGCACCCCAGCCCCAGCAGCACCACCAAACTGGGCCACACTCCATATCTTCAGTTGTTTTGCTCCTCTCTAGCATCGAATCTTTGCTGATATTCATGGCTAGATCAGTGGCTCTCACAGTGTGGTCACTGGACCGCCAGCAGACGCACTTGGGAACTTGGTAGAGATGCAAATCCCCAGCCCTGGGGAATTAGAAACCTTGGGGGTTCTGTTTTTACAAGTTCTATACCTAGGGCCGATGCTCACTCAGGTGTGAGGACCACTGCCCTAGACTAATTTTTCTTAAGCTTCCATGCTGAGGACAGTTACCAGGGTGCTTGTGATTCCTGCTTCCACCTCATACCTGTTGATTGGGATCCCCAGAGAAGGGGCCTGGGAAGGCATAGAAGGAACAGATGCTCCACATCAACCTTGTCATTAGGAATGGTTGGGAACCCCGACTCCTACTCCTCCACTCAAAGTCCCAGAATGTTGCCCAGAGCCCAGTGACATTTTACTCCTCCAAGAAGGGACTCTTATTCTGTCCTTTGGTAAATGATTTCCCCATTTCTGATACTCTGATGCTTTAAGCTGCGTGCATTGCTCTCATTCTTTCTTCGCTGTTGCCTTGTCAAGAGCTCTGTGTCTACATGCCTCATTTCCTCTCCTTTCTACCTCTGGAAGGCTTCCTACCAGACTCTGTGACACATGGGTTTTTATCTTCGTGTCCTGATATTAAGCCCAGAGAATTGTCCTGGATTTAATTTTATTTTTTTGGTGTGTGTGTGTATATATTCAGCCTGCTGATATGTTTATTCTGTTTGTTTTGCTTTGATTTTTTTAAGCTGAGGGTATTTTTTAAGTTTGTTTGTTTGATTGTTTTTATATGAATAGTTTATAAAACCAGCTAAAGGGAGTCATGGGATGTGGGCATGTGCGTTCAGTTCCGTAAACAGTCTGTTTTTAATCTCATGTAAATTTCTAGAAGTTTAGAGATTGAAATAATGTGTTGGGGGGGGGTTAGTGTGACTCATGGACTTCTTGGTGGTTTTAATCAAACATGTTTCTGTAATTGGAAGCCAGTAATCAATTAGTACAGGGAATCTTGATCTGGAACTAGGCAAGGGTTTCAGGGTCCTTAAACCTTCTGATATTGTACACATTTTCTCTACATTTTTGAATGTGTCTATGTTTTTCTCCTTTTTCTAGAAAGAGAGAGTGATTGCTCTTTATCAGATTCTTAAAAGGACTCTAAGACAAAAAAAAAAAAGAGCCTAAGAACTGGCCCAGGTTTTCTTTCTTTTTTTTTTTTAAATTGATTTTATTTTTTTTTAATTTTTAATTTTATTGTTTTATTGCTTAAAGTATTACAAAGAGTATTACATATGTCTCCTTTTCTTTTCCCGCCCTTGACAATCCCCTGGCCTCCCTGCTTATATGCATGCATACAAGTCCTTCGGTTGATCTCTTACCCCCTTCCCTCCTGCCCCCCAACCCTCCCCAGCCTTCCCGCTGCAGTTTGACAATCTGTTTGAGGCAGCTCTGCCTCTGTATCTATTATTGTTCAAGAGTTTGTAATGGTCTCTATTATCCATGAATGTGTGAGATCATGTGGTATTTTTCCTTCATTGACTGGCTTATTTCACTTAGCATAATGCTCTCCAGTTCCATCCATGCCATTGCAAATGGTAAGAGTTCCTTCTTTTTTACAGCAGCATAGTATTCCATCGTGTAGATATACCAGTTTTCTAATCCATTCATCTACTGATGTGGCCCAGGTTTTCAGTCTTATGCTAATTCATTAGTATTTTTTAAATATTTCTAAAGAAAAAAATAGAGACAAAATCATCTCAATCACTGGATAAGTTGTGCCTTTATTTCTATATATGCACATGTGTATTCATTCCTGTTTGATTTTGGATTAATTAAACTCATCTAATTGATGAGTAGCTGAAAAATGTGTGCCTCCCGAAGTTAATTTTATTCCATTCCTCTCCATCTCTGTCTACTACTCATTTAATATTTATCTTTCATGGCCAAAAGGCTTTGGAATTATATTCTTCTTTTAAGACATTTCAAATGCCTCCTCTTTTGTGAACTCTTTCCTGAACGTAATCTTGCCTTTCTCCAAAACACCACAATATTGCACCATATTGAGTTTGTGCTTATTCATATTTGTTTTTTTCTTTCCATCCTTCTTTCCCCTCTTCCCTTTCTCCAGGCATTAGGTTATCACTTCAGTGTGAGGATGTAGCAGAGTAGTTGGAGTGACTTGTAGGCCCAAGAACTGACAATATTATTTAAAGGTGGTGACTCAATAGATTTTTGAATTAAAGTATGGAACATCTTCATTCCATATACTATAAAATTAAAATCATGGTTAATCAAAGGTTAATACCCTTTATATGTTTATTTTTGAGTATTTTAAAACCACTGGTACATCCAAACCAACATAATGATTTTGTCTCCCAATACTGCTGAATTAGGACCCAAAGGCCTCAGAAGTAAAAACAAAGTCTTATTTTCTAATATAGCATAATAAATTAAAATGTGAGGCTAATGGGACCCAGAGTAACTAAGATGACAGGTTTCCAACACTAGGATAGGGGAGGTAACTGATAACTTGGAGTCATTGGATGGAAAGCAAAAGCATCTACATAGGAATAAAGTGAGTCCTCTTACTCTTTCCTTCCCTTCTCCCTATCTTATCTAGACCAACCCTAGACCATAGTGTATCTGTATTACAGATTTGATTTTTATTGCCTTTACTTTATATATAACTGTTTGATTGATGTGACATTAAGCATAATAACACATTTCAGTGACATAAATTGTAGTATGGATAATATATATGTATGTCGCTCCAGGTGATCTGTCTGCAAGAACTAGACTAATTTTAGGGAAATATCTAAGGCCATTTAAATATATATATTGTATTGATTTCAGAGAGGAAGGGAGAGGGAGAGAGAGATAGAAACATCAATTAGAGAGAATATTGATCGGCTGCCTCCTGCACGCCCCACACTGGGGATCGAGCCTGCAACCCAGGCATGTGCCCTGACCAGGAATCAAACCATGACCTCCTAGTTCAAAGGTAGATGCTCAACTACTGAGCCATGCTGGCCAGGCTCTAAGGCTATTTAAAACCATTAGGACTATTGACTTTGATGCAGAATAATAAATGTCTGTCCCAGTAGACACAAATTCTCTTGAATTTTTCATTCTACATTAGAAAACCCCAGTTATCTGAATCTTAATTTCCCAAACACCTTACAAATGTATTTAGTCTTTAGAATTGGTGCTTTTGTGTAAATAGAGATTTCACATCAGACAGACTTTCAAAGGCCTAGAATTCAGGACATACTTGAACTGATTTTGAGTAGCCTTTGTGTCTTTCCCTCTTTGGCAAGGGCTGCTGCGTATCCTCACTGGTGAACAGCCCCATCTATAAACAGGCAGGTTCCCACAGAGATGCCATGGCACATGTGTGTGTAAAGAACATTTGGTCAGTATTTGTTGGCTATTTGTGATTGACACATGTTTACATATAAATATATCAACATCAGTCTCTTAAGATGTACCATAATGAGTCTTTTTCATTGTTTTGAGTACCATGTCAGCTTTGTAACATATACAAATACCCTGTTTCTGATTTATCAATGTGTGGAAGGAAATGGTGAGGGCAAAATTTAAGCTTTTTGCTCTTTTGCAGATTATGTCTGCTTATGCAAGCACCCAAACAGTATATAAAATGGTATATTTTCCTGGGACCAAGGAAACCTTTTTGCTTCTCTGCCTGAAATAAGCAAAGCAGTCAATGGCATTTCATGACATCATATAATTTCCAAGGGGAAAAAATAAAGAGAATAAATATGCATGCACCCAAAATGAGCAATCTTCAGTAGTTTTCTGAGGGTGACCCTTTATGCAGTGGGTATAGCCTATCTTGTAAGTGTGCTCTTCCCTGAAGTTAATGTGATAGAGACTATCTTCTCCTGGGCCAGCTCATTAGATAAAGCATTTTAAAGGTTGTGTTTTCTTTTCTTCTTACAGCCAAGGATTACTGCAAAGTAATATTTCCATATGAGGCACAGAATGATGATGAATTGACAATCAAAGAAGGAGATATAGTCACTCTCATCAATAAGGTAAACAAAGTTTCCTTCCTGCCTTCTAAACTGTGAACTGCTTTGAGGTATTGACTGGATAGGACAAGCTTTGTTTTTAGCCCTTGAAACTTGAGGTTTTCATGGTCCTGAACTCCTCAGGAAGACTCTTGTGTCTTTTCTCTGGATCAGGCAAAGCCCAGTGTATCTAGGTGAATGAATGAATTTAAAAACCAACTAGATTCTGTTTGCCTGAGAGCCAGCTGTGGATTTGCATGGCTTGGCAGAAAATGTCTGTCCCACAAAGGCTAACCCAGAAGGTGGCCTGCATGGCTGGAGGGCCCAGACTGCACAGTGGCCCTAGCTGCAAAGCTCTGGGTCATGGTGTGTCCAAGGAGACACTTTCAAAAAGCAGGTCATGCCTCACAGGCAGAAAATACTTAAAGAATGTTTACTGTTCAGATCAAAGACAGGTAGCATGCCTGAGAGAATTTTACCTGCCTTGTTTGGGCTAAGAAGGTTGAACGATTTTATTATCATTATGGGCAGAGTCTTGTAAACATACTGAGAGCTATAAAATCTGTATGAAGTGACGCAACTTAACAGGGCTTGGACCACGTACTGTTTATGCTTTCATGCAATGTTACTCACCAAGTAGATGGTTGAAAGATAAGTTATTTAAGCCTTTCCTCTGAAGTACAGGAATTTTATGATGGTCAATCACAATGAAAAACTGAACCATCTTTAAGATATATTGGTGGTTTTACTCTTATATGCAGGTGAATAGCAGGGAACACATAATTCCCTTAGCACAGGCATCATTGCTGTCTGCACTCATGCAGGCCTGAGAGCACTGGCAGTCTAGAGGGGTGGAGGGTGCAGGGAGAGGGAAGAGAGAACAGGGGGCCAGCATGGGAAGTAGGCCCTGGGTCCACGGCCTCTGGCCATTACTGAGAGGAAGTGGACCAAGGTGTTTCCTGCCCCCCCCCAATTTCCTACCCCAAGGGTGTCCAAAAAGTCATGTTTGATTTACCTTTATAATCAAGGAAGTTACCTTTAAGAAATGGATGTAGAGGTTGTGTGTTTAAGAGCCTGAGCCATGCCCTGACTGGGTGGCTCAGTTAGTTGGAACACTGTCCTGTACACCAAAAGGTTGTGGGTTCAATTCTGAATCGGGGCACATACAGGAGGCAACTGATCTCTCTCTCTCTCTCTCTCTCTCTCTCTCTCTCTCTCTCTCTCTCTCCCTCCCTCTCTCTCTTTCTGTTTCTCTTCCAGTCTCCCTTCCTCTGTCTTTAAAAATCAAAAAAATCTATCCTTGGGTGAGGATTTAACAAAGAGCCTGAGCCAACAATGCCAGGCAACTATTGACACCAGAGTTTAAGTAGCTTGCCAAAGGTCAAATTATTTTAGGGAGAGAACTGGCCCCGTCACCCACTCCATATGAAAGTGGTATGCTAGACAATGTTAAGGACAGGAACCTTTTGAGAATAGCAAACTATTCCCTGCTTTGATGATCACCCAAGAACTCGTCCATCTTTTTACCAATAAAATATCCTCCCCTAAACTTATTTCAATGCATCTCTGTTGGTGTTTGGTGTTTTCCATGGCAGGAGGAAATCAGAGGAGGGGAAATGCTGCCCTATTGTTCCTTTCTGCCAAGGAGGTCGAGTGGTTCTCTTTCTTTACCACCCTTCCTGTGGTCCCTAGGCTGTGTCTCCTCTGGGCTGCTTCTTACGCATGGGGCACTTCCTATTTTGAAACAGACTCTTAACCTAACATTCGGGATAGGGAAATTGTTAAGTGGGTGTAAGGCATAATACAAATACTTTGATAAATAGCATAAATACAGAAAAAGTGTGAGAGCACTTTCCCCTGTGATGGTAAAGCAAGCAGGGAATTCACTAATTGCCATTCTTGACAGTGGGGGTGGGGGGCTTATATTCCTATTTTTGTTTGAAGGGGGCAGCCTCATTTTAATTGAATTCCAGATGTATCAGTAATATTTAATAAGGTTTGGGGAGAAGGAAAAAACCCCATGGATAGTCCTTTATCTGAACACATCTATTCCTACGTTAACATATCCTATTCCAGTCCTTGTCATTTGATTACATATGATGAGAGCACATTCATCTCGATTGTTTCCTTCCTTCCTCCCGGCCTGAAATCCAGTCTGATAAAAAGAATCAGGTTTTTCTGAAGAGCTTAGTCAGAAAGGGACTCTCTCCTGGTCCCATTCACACAGGAGGGAGAAAGGAATGGGCACGTGTGGAAGGCTGCTAGCAAGAGTGTCCGAAGCTTGCACCCAGTTTCCCTGGTTTCATAGCTTAATGTATTAGGAAGCAGTTTGGAAACTGTGAAGCAGCTTACAGATATCATTATTACATTTGCAGAACATGGCCTTGCCCTCCTTGCCGTATACTTGGCCCTTCACCTGGCTTTCACACTGATCCTGCTCCTCAGGCCTAGAGTGTCCACGTCATTTTGACTCTTGCTCTCCCCGCCCCAGATCAGCAGCACCAGAACCTAGAGATTCTGCCTTCCTGCATCCCTGACACTTCCTGTCTGTGGTAGAGCCAGGCCCAGGCTGAATGGAGGCTGCTCCTCCCTGGGCCTCCTCCCTCCCCCAGCACCCTCCACAGCACCTGCTCTGGAGGAGAGCCCTGAGGTGGCCAAAGGTGGAGGGCTACTTCATCTCTAGAATCCAGCCCCTTCTTCTTATCATCTCATAGAACCCCCGTGCTCCAGTGAAAGTGTTTAGTAACTTTCCTTTAAAAAAAAAACCCAACTCGATTATCCTGTACTCATTGGCCCAGTCTGTCTGGCCTCAGTCTGGCCTTTTAGCATTGGTATATGTCACTGTTCTGCATGAACAAACTCTCCTGGGATGTTCCCATCTTGCTTGTGTGTCCTCCCTAACTTGACCCAGACCATGTTCCTGCTGCCTGGATGCCCTCTGTCTGCCCATTTAGCTGGTTGTTCAATAGCTGATGATACAGCAGTCTTAACTCATGCTGTATCATGCGCTCAGGCCCATTGCGAGCCCGTTGCTTTAAAAAGTCCTTTGCACTATATCATTTTGTTTTTATCATTATTTTATATGGTCTGTGACATCAAGTCTCTTGACACATCCTGTGCTCCTCTAGGTTTTAACTTTTATTTCCATGAATGACCTAGAATTCCAGTTGGTTGAAAGCAGCATGCTAAACTGATAAGTACCACCTAGGCCACCAGTTCAGAAAAACTGGGCTTTGAATCCCAGCAACACCACTCTTGGCTGTGGGCCTTTGGGAATGTCACTTAACCCCTCTGAGCATCAGTTTTCTCATCTATAAAGCCGGCCTCACAGGGCTGCCATTAGGATTTACTAAGATGCTGGGTATAAAGTGCCTCTCACAGGGGAGGGGTTCACCAATGGGTGATACCTATAATCCTAGGAATTGTCATTTCAACTCCAGCTGCTCTTTCTCTGACCTAGAAACAGGAGTGAAAGGGCTCTTGTGTCTGGGCCTAGTTTGCTGCCGGGGCTGGAATGCCATGACATGAAGTAGGTAACAATGGTGAAAAATCTACCTGAAATAGTTCAGAATTCTCAACGGGTGAGATTTCAATAAGAATTTGGAGGAAACAAATGGGCCATAAATAATTTGCCTGCTGAAAGTGGGAGAAATGGAGTCTGAGTCTATCAAACCCTGCTGACTTTATAGAAAATTCTTAAATCTTCCTCTGAGTTAAGAAATCATTCGAGTTCATTTAGATGATTCTGTGCCATTGATATTGTAAAGTGAACAGCTTCACCATTTGTTCAACATGCATTTGGATATGCATCTTTATTGTACATACTAGAGGCCTGATGCATGAAATTTGTGCAAGAGTAGGCCTTTGCAGCCGCTGCCTGGATCCGTCCCTCGCAGCCGCAGCTGCAGCCTGGGCTTCGTCCAGAAGGACATCCGGTCCAATTAGCATATTATGCTTTTATTATTATAGATAAGTTGAAATGAAAGACCTGAATTGCTGCTCTCTGAATCGATTGCTTTTGCTCTAAAGGTTCTCAATTTACCCCAAATTCCATCGTATTTTCCTTTCATAGTCAGTTAAGGTGGTTGCCCATTGCCTTGTTTTTCTGTGTTGTGGCTGGTGTCATAGGGCAGGTTCTGTGCTAATTTTTAGCCCTGTAGCTTTCTAGAAAATGAGTCAGACACCTTCTGTAGAAGTGCCCATAAGCCCTCTGTGATTCCTGCAATAATGTGCAAAGACTGGGACTATTTGTGTGTGTCCCTGGAAACTAGGATGAAATGTGGCAACTCAAATGGTTTGTTTTTTAGTTTATTTATAAAGAATTCTTGTGGACTTGGGAACATTTCCACTTGTGAAGAACACACCTGTGTTTAGCTTTTATTTCCAGTCACTCAAAAATAGCTCCTTAGTCTGTGTTCCTGCCGCCCCCATCCCTGCCTTCCTGATTGTGTCCAGAGTGTGGCTGAAAGGATTCAGAAGTCTCTGGGTCTTTTTCCAACCAGAGAAGCTCCCTGGAGAAGGTCTGAGAGTAGCCTGGCAGGGTCAGGCTGGGACCAGCTGTGACAATGGCCACCACTGAAGGGTGCTCCTTGCCCTGGCCACTGCCGCCTAGGGCTGAGTGAGCCCAGCTGTGGAGAGGGACAGTGTTTTGCCCTTGGCCTACAGCCTCATGGCCTCAGAGTGATGGTCTTTTCCTCCCAGCTACTTCCCTCTCCAGTCTGGGAGGAAGGGCTTCCCATGTGACCTGTTTGTAAATAAGGATCTTTAGCTATTTCTTATAAAAAGGATCCCCTCTGTAGCTGTGTCTTTGACCTTTACTAAAGCAGACACAACTCGTTTCTTCATGGGTATACGCCTACTTAACAGCATCAAAGTCAACACTAAGAAGGATAATTTTATTGGCTGAAATCATGGAGCAGTGGAGTTGGAGGGAAGGGGAAAGAGTGTTGATGTTTGGGGTGATAGATACACCCCAAAGAAAGAGGGAACCCTGAGGATTAGAAACAGATAGAAGTATAAGGGAACTGCCACACAAAAAACAAACTGGGAGTTTCACCTTTGCCTAGGGATGTATCAAACCAGGGAGTCCAAATGTTTGGAGTTAGCCCTGTGGTGAGGGCAGAATTAGGACTGAGTACTAATTACCCCAGCTTCCTCTATCTCTACCTCAATGTGTTTTTCTCCCTTCTTTCCCAGACAGCAGTTGAGCATTTAACTTAATAATGGCTCAATCTGCCCAGCAGTGTGACTCAGGGGTTGAGCGTCAATGGTTTTTCTGTCATCAATGTTTCTATCTCTTTTCTCCCTCCCCCTTCCTCTCTGAAACCAATTAAAAATATTTTAAAAAATAACAATGGCTCAATCTACCTGCACGACTGCAAGTTCCCAGTGCAGGACCCTCTGGGCCACTGGCAGCAAAAGACCAGGACCCTTCATCACCACTCCTTTTTCCTCCTGAGTTTTTGCCCAGCTCAGCCTCACAGCAGCTCTGGGAGTTAGATGTCATAATGGGTGTTCTGTCCAGATTACAAAGGAGAAACAGAGGCCCAGATGTGAAAGTGACTTTCCCAAGGTTCTCACAGCAAGTCAGTGACAGAGCCAGGGCAAAGGTGTCTCCTGACCCTGAACTTGGAACTTGGGAGTTGGGCAGGGCAGGGCAGTACTGTCCAAACTTTCGGGGGAGGGGGGGTGGAGAGGGGAGATGGGCAGTCAGATGCTTGTGGTAGGAAAGGCTCAGTCACTCCTGAGGCGACTTGTGTACTCATTGAGTCACCCATTGTTGCTAAATATCTAGGGCAAGGGCCTGTGGGATTTTCTTTCTAAATTAATGACATTAACACTATTTTATCAGGAAAACAGTATCGCCATGCCATTACCCCATCCATTTGTTTCTGATGCTTGCATTTTGGTGTCCACATTTCTGATCTCTTAGGGTCAGGATCATCCATGACTTTCTGATTCCATTGTCACCACTACATAAATGAGATGATAGTCAGTGCAGAGGAAATGATGAGCTCAGCTCAGGGCTAATGTTGGTTCTTTTTATGCCTGAAACCCTCTCATTCTATTTCTTTCTTCTGCTTTCTTCCCATGCCCAGTGTAGTTTGCCTTCCTCTTTTCTTCTGAGCCCATGTGCCACTGAGTTTTCTGCTTGCTTTTACCATTTTTTTAAAGGCAGGAATCCTAAGCTCCTTCCTAAGTTATTCTGTGATTATATGTTCTATTGTTTGTTCTAATGTTTATTTTCCTCTCCTACCTCCCACCTATTCATTCATTTATTGAAACATTTATTCATGAGAAAAAATGTTTTCAGACTTTTTTGCTTCCCACCCCACAGGAAGTAAGAATGTTTATTCAAAGAGAGGTGTCTTTAGGAATCTCAAGAAAGGCTCTCAGCTTTGTATAAGAGAGCCGATCAGCTAAATAGATTGCTAGCCTTGACCCTTTCTCTCTCAACTGCCCAAGCTTTTAGCAGAGCTCAAATGCTGGAATTAAATGTGGTTTCAAGGGTGGAGGAGTAAATTAACAGGTGCCACCCTGCAAATGATGACACCCTGACAGACCCATTAGAAGGATAAGTTTTATGAGGGAATGAATAAGTGAAGCATAGGTCTGGGGTCATTTGGGTTTATACACACTTGAAAAATATCAGTGTTCAGCAAATGAGTCATTTATGTCATAGGATGTATTTCTTACAATATGGTCTGTCTTATTAGACTGCATGTGTCCTTTCTCAAGATGGAAGTCACAGCATATCTCCTCTTAGGAGCATTAGCAATCCCAAGGAATACAGTTTGCTGGTTTGTCTTCCTCTTTCAAGTCACCAGGCCAGTGGAACGATTGAGAAGAATCCTCACACCATAGTGTATTTGATCAATACTTCCTCAATGAGCTTGTGTATCCTCCCAAACACATGGTTTTAAATTAGGTGAGGATGGGAAACGTAGGACTTGAGATAGGAGAAAACTTCTCTTTAATTTACCAGTAGACAGTAAAAACAGTGCCAGCCCCAGATTTCGATGGTGATGATTATAGATTTTTCAGATAGATGAGTTACAGTTGCTACAAATTCCCAGTTTCATGAGCCACCACAAATTATATAAAGCTGTCAAAAGGGACCCTGTGTTTGTTCATCCTAATTGTCATCTCTCTCCAGAGTGCTGTGCTTTAGTGGCAGGACATCAGTAAGCCTTGTAACAGCATCTTTTTTCCTGCCACACACAGAAAAATCTGCAGGTGCCATACAAAATTAGAGAAGCTTTCTTTTTTTCTGTTTTCTATTTCTAGCCTTTCTATTTGTATTACTCTGAGGGGGCTGTGGTGAGGATTAAATGAGATAGTGTGGCTTTAGAAATGTAAAAGTCAACTGATAGTTATTGCTATGATAAATTATTGTAGGAAGAAGAACAGACAAATGTTCAGTGACTGGAAGTTCTCTCTTGGTACTTGAACTGTCCTGAAATTAAGGCCAGTACTTTCTCTGAACTTCCTCTTCATTATTTAACTTCTATTAGGATTAAAGTAATTTATTATAGTTGTATAGTCCCGGTCTTATTAAAGTGTCTCAAAGTTTTTACATTCATATTTGCATTTTATTAAAATACAGTTTCTGAGATGGCAAGTGGCGTGGGATGCACTTTTAAGTAATACTTTAAAATTATAGAAATAATACTTACTCTTGAAGAAAAAATTAGAACAAAACAGATAAATACAGAGAAAGAGAAAAGTCTAAGTCACCTGTGACCTCACCACCTTCAGATACCTCTCTAAATATTCGAGCTATATTCTTCCAGACTTTTTACACACACACACACACACACCACCCACTTCAAAATAAAATATGATCATATCATACACTATTTATTAACCCTCTTTATTCAAAATATATCATGCTTATGTTTGGCCGCATGGTTAAATGCTTCATTAGCATCCTAATGTATGAAATAGCACAATCCTCTTATATTTAGCCTGTTTCTGGTTTTTTCCTGTTTTAGACAATGTTGCATCTAGTCATCATCTTGTTTATAAATCCTCGTGCATGTTAATTATTTTTGCCAACTTCTATTACTTGTGTAACCTTGAGCAAGTTGCTCAATCTCTCGGTGCCTCAGTTTTCACATCTGTGAAATGGGGATGATGACAGTACCTACCTCCCGGTGTTGTAAAGATTTAACAAGTTAAAGTAGATAAAGCACTTAGAATGCCTGTCTCATAGTAACTGCTGTCTAATTGTTAGCAGTTATTATTTCCTGATGATAAGTTGCTAAATGTAATGCTGCCCCAGTGCTTTTTAAAGGCATTTAAGTGATGTTATGAACGATTGTGACAATTTAGTCTCCCCACAGAAGTATATGCAGTTATATTCTCCTGTCCTTGTCATCCCTGCATATTGTCATTTTTTCTAATCTCTGCTAATTTGATAGGTATTCACATTTTTTCTTTTCTTTTTTTATTGTTGACAGTATTACAGATGTCTCCTGTTTTCCCTCTTTCTGCTCCCTCTACCCAACCCCCATCCCAACCTAGACCTTCACCACACTATTGTCTGTGTCCATGGGTTATGCATATATGTTCTTTGGTTAATCTCTTCCCATCCCCTGGTGTCCATACTTTTAAAAAATTGATTACTCAACTTGAAAATTTCCAATTGATTTTTATAAAAATGCCTTATATTCATGACATCCAGTGGTTCTACAGTTCCTCATGTTGTGGTGACCCACAACCATAAAATTATTTTCATTGCTACTTCATAACTGTAATTTTTCTACTGTTATGAATCGTAATGTAAATATCTGATATGCTATATGTGTTTCTGATGGCCGTGACCCACAGGTTGAGAACCGCTGCTGGATTAAACTATCATCTTTCACATTTGAAATATTTTTTCATAATTTATGATTCATGGAGACATTTAAGAAAAAATGCCATTAAAAATAAATACCCTTTAGACTTAAATTTCCCCTGTTTTATAGTTAACTGTATAGTACAGTAAAATTCATCCTTTTAAGAATAGTTTTACTTAAGGCTTTTATATTGTAGCCCTAGTTGGAAAGGGCAGTTGGCTATTAAATGCATTCCTTTTCTGCCTTCCTTAGGGCTTTCAGAGGTTCTATTTAAAGCTTCTGTCCTTACAGTATTTTTTATAGTGGCATTCAGAGAGCCTCTGAGGTCTTGCATGGATGTTGCATAATAATCCTCATATCCTAGACCAGGGCTTGGCAAACCTTTTCTGTAAAGAGCCAGAGAGTAAATATTTTAGGCTTCATGGGTCATACAGTCTGTTGCAACTATGCAAAAGCAGTTATAGATGTAAATGAATGGACATGGCTGAATTCCAATAAAACTTTATTTATAGAAATACAGATTTGAATTTAGAATAATTTTCACATTTCTTGAGATATTATTCTTTTGATTTTTCATAACCATTTAAAAATGTAAAAACTATTCTTAGCTTGTAGGCTGTACAGAAATAGATAGCAGGCCAGATTTGGCCCAAGGTCTTTACCTTGCTGGCCCCTGAAATAGAATGTCTAGAAACAGACCCATAGAAATACAGCCAATAGATTTTCAACAAAGGTGCAAAGAAAACAGGGAAGAAAGGATAACCTTTTAAAAAATTGCTTTTGGTGCAATTGGGTATCCATAGGCAAAAAAAAGTGAATCCTTACCTAAACCTAACACATGATACAAAATTTAATGCAAAATGAACCATAGATCTACATGTAAAACATAACATAGAACAGTGGTTCTCAACCTTCCTAATGCTGCGACCCTTTAATACAGTTCCTCATGTTGTGGTGACCCCTAACCATAAAATTATTTTCATTGCTACTTCATATCTGTAATTTTGCTACTGTTATGAATCATAATGTAAATATCTGATATGCAGGATGTATTTTCATTGTTGCAAATTGAACATAATTAAAGCATAGTGATTAATCACAAAAACAATATGTAATTATATATGTGTTTTCCGATGGTCTTAGGCGACCCCTGTGAAAAGGTCGTTCGACCCCCAAAGGGGTCGCGACCCACAGGTTGAGAACCTCTGACATAGACAGTTATTTATGAACACATAGGAGGAGAGAGTTGTTAAACATGACACCAAAAGCACAACCTATGAAAGAAAATACTACTAATTTGGATTTTGGCAAAATTAAGGACTTTTGCTCTGCAAAGCTACTTAATGTTGTTGATCGGTCTGTTTTTCTTACAAGGCCATCTGAGCCCTAGTATTTAGTAAATAATTGCCTGACATGTAATTGCATGAATTTCAAGGACCTTGGTTTTGTTCTGAGCCTTCCTGGGAATTTCCTGTGGAATATGAGACCATGAATCTCCCATATCAGCACCTTTTCCTGCCCCCCTACCCCTTGCCCCTGTGCCCCTTCTCCCACCAGATAGCAAACAAATGCAGCTATGCTTCATCAGTCAGGCCTGGACCCTGTTGAGCAGCCTGAGGGCCTGGATTTAACCTGGGGATTGTAATTTTTTTTTAACTGCACCAGCCTAGAAATTAAATTTGCTGAGTATAGAGAAAAAGACTCTAAACAAATTTTTATGCCAGGGAATAAGTTTTCGTAATAGAAACATTTAAATATAGATTTGTCTGGTAAAGAATAGAGATAGAAGGTAGTAATTTAGGAATTTACCAATAGCAGCTGCAGCTTGGATGTTTTTGACCTTCATAATGATCATGACTATGCCCTTCACTTGTTATTCCTTTGCTGTGCTTACCTGTGAAATGAAGATACTCCCCTTACCCTCACCCTCACCCTCACTACTTTCTTTGTGTCTCTTAGAGGTGGTGCAGGAGCCAAGAAAGTCTGTTAAAAATAATGAAAGATGCTTTATAATTTCCAGTGTCTTTGTCAATGAAGCAAAATAATTTTTTTTATTATATCTACTATCCCTTTAATGGAAGAAAAACATGTATTTGGATGCAGTATCAATACAATTCTCTAAACAGAAATGAAAATGAAAATTTAGCCATAGGATGTACATCCTTGAGAGGTAAACTGTGAGCTGAAGGTGCCATTACAAATAGCTTTTAAAATTTAACATTAAGTGGTCACCTGAATGTAAATAACCTAACAAGTAAAAAATGAGAAGTTTCTCTGAAAACATTGTTCCATAACTTCATATAATTGATTATGTTTAAATGGACAAAAATGTAAAAGTGCTGCCTTAATGATTTGCATTTTGTGTATGATTTGTTCCCATGCTCTCATATGTTATTGTCTCTCGTCATGCTTAAGCCAGATTATAAATACACAGGAAAGGCCCTCTCTACAAACACTTCCTTTTCTCATGCTTACTGATTTTTGAAGTCATTTAATGGGGGTAGAAAGTCTTTCATTCTATTATTATAAAAAGTCTAGAAGCAAAAACATTTCCTGAGACTTAAGATTGTTTAAGCTGCAAATGAGATAATGAAATGAGTAAGCATTCTTATCTATTGTTGTCTACAAACTATATGGCCATGTCCCACAATTCCAGGAGATGCCCAATATGAATGGTGAACTTGGAGTTGAGCTAATATGGCAATATCTGTTGGGTGCAGTTCTCTGAAGAGGCTCCAGATAGAAACATCTTTTTTTGAGCAGGAAACAGTATGAGCACTGAGGCCTTTTGAGACATCTGGTCTGTGTGGTCTGTTAAAATCCATTCAGGCCTTCCTGATTCCTGCCTGTCTGCCTCTCCTAACACCTGTGGAAGAAAGCTCTGTTCTCTTTCTGGGGCCTGAAATTTGGTTTCAGGTGTTTTTTTTTCCTTATTTCTTCGTTAGTGACATTTGGACTCAAAGGTTACTCCTGTAGCATTTCCTAACCCATGTGCTAGGAGTGGGTTATAGGAGTGTAGGACAGTGATCCCCTCAGCTCTTCAGGGTGGATGGGAAGGGCCTTAGGTGGTTGGACTCTCCCTCTGGACTGATGACCTCTAACAGTGTTTGGCCTTCAGCAGTATGTCATCAAAATATTATCATTTTATATGTGTGCCATTATCTAAAAAGGATTGGGAGGCACTGATTTACTGTACGTATTTAACTTTTCCATATAAAGATGTTTAACAATGACTACTTTCCTTAGGGAATTGTTCACCTTCCTTGTTAGAGAAGGGTACATATGACTAGTAAAGGAAACTCCAGGATAATTAAAAACCTCTGCATGTATCTTCATTTCAGAAATTCTTTCTCTAGGACATCTTTTGGGAATTAGACCTTGAAATAGCTCAGACTTTTAAAGATAGAGTTTAAAGTCCTATTATATCTAGAACAAAATAAATTCATTCTAATTAAAGAAACGATTTTTTAAGTGAAACCATAACTTCTGGTTATAGCTATGATGGAGTAAAGTTTATTAGACTTACCTGCCTGCCATGGACAACTTTAAAATCGGACAAAATACATCAAGCAGTTGTTTTTAGGCATTGGACAATACTCAGTACAGGGATGTGATCCTTGAGAGTGGAGAAGCATAAAGTGAGCTCCACATAAACCTTGTTTTTTGCCTGGGGGTACTTTTAAATTTGTAGCACAGAGCAGTAGAGCCCAAACAGAGAGCAGAAGACAAAGTGGATAGAGGAAATAAATTGTAATTCAGGGCTACCAAGGTACCTGGAATTTTCAGGGTGGGAATTGCAAAGTAGCAAGCTGTACACAGAAAGAACTCCAGACGTCTGTTTATAGTTGTCCTTTGAATCTTTGACCAAATGTTAAGCTACATATCAATAGGGCAAGACTCCACCAGGCCTGGCAGAAAATAAGTTCAGTGATTGGGGGTGAGCTGTGATGTGAGTGGCTATCTCGGATGTCACCAGTGATGGGAGAGATTGGAATTCTGTCCAAGCAGGATAGGAAAACCTTGCTGAAAATGCCTGGTATTCAATTGGGAACCAAGAAAGGGCAGCCATAGGAATAGCACTCCACTAGACCTATCCTAACAAAGTCTAAAACCAAGCCTTGATAAGTGAAGCTGATCTGCAAGTAACTTGCCCACCATAACAAAACTCAACACTCTTGCAAGGAAGGCACTAAAATCCAGTCTATCAACAATATAGCATACACAGTTGTTAAAGAATATACAATAACTAATTATTAGATGTATGAAGAAGCAGGAAAATGCAAGGGATAATATGAGTAGCTTATAAAAGACATGAGGGCATTTCTGGATACAAATGATCCTCAACTTATGAAATTATATCCTGATAAAACCATTATGACTTAAAAATGTCTTAAGTTGAAAATGCATTTAATATACCTAACCTATGGAACATCATAGCTTAGCTTAGCCTACCTTATCCATTCTCAGAACAATTATATTACTCTACATTTGGGAAAAATCACCTAACACAATGACTACACTGTACAGTATTGGTTATTCATCCTCATGATCACATGGCTGACTGGGAGCTGCAGCTCTACTGCAGCCCAGCATCACGAGAGAGTATCATACCACATATCGCTAGCCTGGGAAAAAGTCAAAATTTCAAGTATGTTTTTCTACTGAATGCATATCGGTTTTGCACCATTGTAAAGTAAAAAAATCTTAAGTTGAATCATCAAAAGTCAGGGATCGTTTGTACAGTTTTTACACATCAATACATTTTTCAGTTAATATTGGCCAAAGGAAAGCTTGATTACTGATTTTTGTGTGTTACTCATCGATTTCTTTTGTTACCAGTTTTACAATATGGTAACCTTTGACCTTCATAATGATCATGGCTATGCCCTTCACCTGTTATTCTTTTGTTATTCCTATTGTAAAATGAAAAAATCGGAAACTACTGTAGCAAAACTTGTATGTTATTGCCTAACAAAAAGTCAGGATTTTTTTTAATTTTTTTTTTATTCTTTTGGGTTTTTTTTATTGCTAAAAGTAGTACAAAGGGTATTACATATGTGTCCTTTCCCCCCACCCCCACCCCGCCCTTGACAATCCCCTGGCCTCCCTTACCCCCCAGTGTCTTATGCCCATTAGTTATGCTTATATGCATGCATACAAGTCCTAATGGGTCCCCCCCCCCCCCGCCCTTGACAATCCCCTGGCCTCCCTTACCCCCCAGTGTCTTATGCCCATTAGTTATGCTTATATGCATGCATACAAGTCCTTCGGTTGAAGGTCAGGATTTTTTTTACAAGTAGATGAACTCTTTGAGGTCATAACTTGCCAGTATCACAAAATAGTTAATGACTGCCTAAGCCTCCATGATCCAAGGATGTTGACATTTGGACTGTAACATATTCTTGAGTGGGCTTATCCCTGGGACTGTCTCCTCAGCTTCCCTCATTAATTGTGGTCTGCCAGGCATTTTTGCTGACACTGAGATAGACCATAGCTTTCTTTTTCTCCCTGTTACCTCATAAACTGTGTACTGATGAGCCGCTTTAGTAACCGACTTATGGGGATGCTGGAAATTCTGAGTAGAAATCCCAGCCAAGCAGAATAATTGCATCTCTTGGGGAGATGTTAACAAGCAAAGGCAGAGCTGAGTGCTCCTGGGTTCTGGCTTCCATGGAGCTTTCTCTCAACAGCCCCCCTGAAGCTCCGTGCAGAAGGCGTTCATTAGTAAATATTAAACATCGCTTTCCGTGTTGCTGGTGGGATGCTGAGGGTGTGAGACCCCCTCTGGGCACTCCACGACTCACTTAACAGCCACACCAAAATCATACAACACTCACTTTCTCCATGAATGAGAGATAGAAACATCAACGATGAGAGAGAATAATTGATTGGCTGCCTCCTACACGCCCCCTACTAGAGATCAAGCCTGCAACCTGGGCATGTGCCCTGACCAGGAATCAAACCAGTGACCTTTTTGGTGCATGGGATGACAAGCCACTGAGCCACACCAGCCAGAACTCTAAGCACCAATTCTTGAATATTTTGTTCTGTGACCCAATTCCCACTGTCTTCCCTTTCCTCACACTTGGTGATCTTGCCCTTGACCCTTCTCATCATCTCAGTTCTTGCCCTCATTCTTTCCTTCCAGGCTGCCCAGCTTCTCAGGGTCCCACTTGTTTTGAAATCCAGCCTAGCACTCTTGTCGGTGTTTCTGTGCCATATCGATTCACTGTGTCTGCATCTTCCACTAGGCTCTGAGCTTGGAAGTCCCATGAGGATACAATAATTTTTTTTTACCCTTGAATTCCTCTCCTGTCCTGCATATTTCACATCCTCACTAAATAAATTGAATTTGCTGTTCTTTTACATTACGGGAAGCACAGCCCTTGTACTAATAATTCTCTCTTCATCTCTGCCATCAAAGGCTAGTTGTTTTGTCTGGTTTGTTGAGGGGTACTTATTTTCACTTCTCATTTTGCTATCAAAATTGTTTCTGTTTCCTTTAAATTAGCTTCTTTTGCTAGAAAAATAATGCCTTGGTTCTCTGTAAGTCTCCATCCCACTGCCGGCACCTTGACCTGCAGCTGCTTTCTGTCCTGCAGCGGGCTCCCATTTTCACTTTTCTTTGTATTCTAAGTCACATTGGAAATTTTCTTTTTTAAAAATATATTTTTATTGATTTCAGAGAGGAAGGGAGAGGGAGAGAGAGATAGAAACATCAATGATGAGAGAGAATCATTCATCGGCTGCCTCCTACATGCCCCACACTGGGGATCAAGACTGCAACCGGGCATATACACTAATCTGGAATTGAACCATGACCTTCTGCTTCATAGGTCGATACTCAACCACTCACTTTTCTTTTTTTAATGTACTTATCTCATCCACGAGCCTTGTGTTTGTTCTTGTATAATCAGAACAAGTAGATTGTGTTCTGTCTTGTTCTTTCCCTCTCTTACCTTGAATTACACAATAATTAGCACTGTTAGTGTTTTCTCTAAAAAGCAAAGTATAGATGAGCCATTCACCATTGATGGGAGATATAATAACTATAATGTGAGGTGCACTGTTTTCCCCTGTAGGCGTGCATCAGTACTAAAGTTATTCTGAATACGCTTTTGCTTATTACAATTTCATTATTTTCTCTCACATACAAAGCAAAAGGCTTCATTACAGTGGTTCTTGGGTTACTGCTTGCATAAGGCTAAGGCAAAGCATGGATTTGCACCATTCAGAAAGTTTGAAAAAAAGCCTTTTTAAAAAAAGTAAATATATTGGGGTTTCAATTTATATAGGCTTCAAGTATACAATTCTATAATACATTATCTGTATACTACATTGTGTGTTTACCCACCCAAAGTCAAATCACCTTTAAAAAGAAATGTAGCAGCCCAGCTGGTGTGCTCAGTGGTTGAGTGTCGACCTATAAACCAGGAGGTCATGGTTCGCATCCCAGTCAGGGCACATGTCTGGGTTATGGGCTGGATCCCCAGTAGGAGGCAGCTTATCAATGATTCTCACTCAATCATTGCTGTTTCCTTCTCTCTCTCTCTCTCTCTCTCTA
>NW_005362534.1:1076213-1085990 GCF_000412655.1 Myotis brandtii | reverse complement strand
ACAAAATATTTGAGTGACTTTTGTGGGCATAATTCTCTTATCAAATGATCAGAAATGATTGTGAAGGGAAGTCCAGTCCTCACGTAAGCAAACCCTTCACACATGAAAAGATTTAAGATTTTTTGAAAAGCTATTAATGATTCTCTACTCTTTGGTACCAGATCTCTTGGTTAATACCGGTTTACCAAAAAGGACCTTGTATAATATTGTGTGTCTGTCTTACATGTAAATCTCTAAACTCCCTGGGTTTAATGTTCTCTGCATGTTTAATGTTCAGTGCCTACAGAGCAACCTAAGCATATTTTGCATTTAATAGCTATCTGTTGAATTGAATATCATGAAGTGCAAATTAAAATAGAGTGTTAGAGAAAAGATAAAGCATTCATCATAGTCACCTTCCTAAAGGTCAGTTTCAAGTGGGTTTTGAAGATGAGAAGGACTTGTCCAGAGAAAGAGGAGGAAAAAACTGTGCCAGGCATTTCCTCAGAAGCAGATCCTAATAACTAAAAACAATTTCTAACACTTAATTGTAAACAAATTCCAGCCCCATAAACTTTTCTGATATTGTTCATGACATAACATTTCAGGGTTAGAAGAGCCTCAGAAGCCATCATCACATCCTGCCACCACCACCCCTGTTCATGAATCCCTTCTTTGGGGACTGATGCTAAATCGTTTAGGGCAGTGGTCGGCAAACTCATTAGTCAACAGAGCCAAATATCAACAGTACTTCAAAATAGACTCTCCCAGGCCAAAAACCGACTCTTGCACATGGGCCACGAAGTTTCAATCGCACTGTACGTGCGCGCCCGCACGTGGTATTTTGTGGAAGAGCCACACTCAAGAGGCCAAAGAGCCACATGTGGCTCGAAAGCCGCAGTTTGCTGACCACGGGTTTAGGGGATGTGATGAAGTCAGGACCAGAATACTTACTGGACTTCTCATTGTCATTTTCCAAGGAAGATAAGCATGCTCTCATGTTGGAAGTCTTTTGAATCTTGTATTGTTCTAGGTAAATCTGAACTTGATTGTTTCAAGTGTCTCTTTTGTGGTGTTGGTTGGGACTGGTATTTGGTCTGTGATTAAGGACCCATTTCTAAAACCCATATTCTCTTCTGAAAGTTCAGTTTACCCTTGTAACAGAAGACATTGGGGGAAGGGATGCTGGTGATCACTTCTCACCTGAGGTGGGCCTTATGTTAACTTGTGTAGAATCATCATAAGTTAAGCTATGCAGAGGCTATCTTGTCCTGCAGCAATCCAAGTATTAAACAGAAGGAGATCTCAGAACTCAGGATTATAAAGAGTCTTCATTGATTCCACAAATATTTATTCTATCTGGCATTGTGAAATGGACTGGGGGTATAATGGTGAAAAGTGACATGTGTTCCTCACCTTGCTGGAATGTATGATCTAGCAAGGCACAAGTGAATTACATAAGCCATGGACCTCCAGGGCCTGACAGCCAAGTCCTAGGCCAGCTGCACATCTGCCACTTGAGCCCTCCTGGCCCTGGTATTGTGGAGGACCATGAGTAGGTCTCTCCATGAGCCCTGAGCATGATTTTCTCACTTTCTTGAGCATTTGCTGCTTCAGATGTAACTTTAAAAGTCCTCCGTGTTCCTAGTATTTTTTTGAAAGCCTTTATTCATTTTGGACTTTAGCTGGAAGTTGTTGATACAGTCTGAGGATCAGATTTTTCCTGAAGGATGTACGATTGACAGTGGTGTGTGTATTGTATGTACACAGGGCAGGAAGAAATGCCCAAGTGAGGAGATTTACAGCAGGCCAGGTGAGCCTTGAATTGAAGTGGCAGAAGTGGAATTGGACCCAGAAGACAAATGTGAGATAGGTTATAAAACTAGAACAAATCAGATGTCCAACCAATTGGATATGGAGGAAAATAGAAGTGATTCTGTGGCATAAGAAGAACCATGAGGCCATTAGGCTCAGGATGGAAGTTTGGCAAAGGCTGGCTCTTGTTCTCTCCCTAGCACCTGGCACAGAGTAGGCACTCAATAAGTGTTTGACAAGTGAATGAACAGAATAGGGATTACTCAAGGGGAAGCAGGTTTGATCTGGAAGATAAATAGATTTACTCTTTCATTTAGTAAGCAAACAATGAATTTTGTAAGGTGGAAGAAAGGCTTTTCATGTTGACAACTGTGTCTCATCAACATAGAAAGGAGAAGGTGAAGGACAGCAGTACATGAATGAGCTTGTGGAAAGTATAATTTTTCTTATGCTTGGCTGCCTGTCGGAAAGCCCTCTTTAATTTCGACACACTTTGCGACCAGCTAATCAAAGAGGATCTTTGTGCATGTGATGTTTTCTAAAGCATGTTTGCAGTTAATGAAATATTTTTATTTCAGTAAAATTAAAATGAAGAAAACCCATATCTTCCAAAATATTTAAAGGGGGAAAAAAGATCTTTTTGATTCAGGGCATCTAAAAGCAGCAGTGGGTTTTGAGTCCCAGCCAGAAGCTCTAGCACACTTAAGCTTTTGTTCTCCCATCTGACTTTGGGGTTTGCGCTGACTTTGTCTTAGTAACCATTGTTGCATAGATAGTGGCCTCAAGGAAAGGGCCTCTGTTCTCTCTAAAAGGGATGTCAGATCTGTCTGGAGCATGCTTGCCCCATTTCTCATTCTCTGCTCTTCTGTTTCCTAGGATTGCATCGATGTAGGCTGGTGGGAAGGAGAGCTCAACGGCAGACGAGGAGTGTTCCCTGATAACTTCGTGAAGTTGCTTCCACCTGACTTTGAAAAGGAGGGGAATGTAAGTCTTCGTGGCTTTGATCTCGGTTTCCTCATCTGTTGGCTGGAAACAGTGATCCCTATCATAGGCTTGTTGCATGAATAAATAATATAATGTATGTAAAGCACTGGGTATAATACCTGCACATTTAAGCACCCAAATAAATGTCAAGAATCCTTGGGGGCTCCATTTGGTAAGTGGACTGCCAGTGTTCATGTAGCAGGTCCTTGGGGGTGTTGAAGTGGCTAATATTGTGGAAGTGGCTGAAAAACACATTGTGAAACTAAGGCTGCAGAGTAAGGCCTGCTAATCTCATACTATGTGTGTATATATGCACATATATGGACATGTATACACACACATCTATATATATATATATATACAGCTCTGATCTGTGGTTTCTTTCTTTGTGGAGTCCTGTTATATGATGCTGTTGTTTAAATGAGCCAGTCCGTCTTTGCTTGCCTCACTTCAGGTGTATTGTTTCTCTGCTGACCATGTAACAAGAAATATTAAAAAGTTAGAAGCACTTTACATTATAAGGGGTCAGCGATTTGGTCTTACTCATCCTGTTCTGCACCTCAGGGCTCTTTGCTCAGGATTTCACATGACTTCTTCTTGGCCGAGGCCCCTCTTCATGCCCCTGAGGGCTCTGTTACTGGACCATGAACTTGACTTGACCCATCACGATTCCCATGGAGCTGAGGTTTGAAAAGGATAGCTACAGTGCTGGAGGATTCGTTACCAAGGATACTAAACAGCATTGATGGTGTAGGTGCAGCTTATATGAATGGATATAATTGTTCAAGAAGCTAGATGGTGTCAATGCCCACCGAGATTATGCCCTGCAGATTGTTAGATTGGTTTGAAGCCTAGGGCCACACCCTTTAGGCTTTTTCTAGCTTACTTTCTTTTATTGTTTAGCTGAAGGATGTTCTATTCCACACCTATTATTCTCTCTTGGAATTAAGTTTGGGGTCCAGAGAATCTAGATTCTGCTTTCTAGTGTTTTCTGGATCCTTGATACTTATTGCTGGTCCATGGACCACACTTGATCAGCATTACCAGTAGCTTTTTAGAAATACTCAGACCACACCCTAGACCTGGTACATCAGAACCTGCATTTTAACAAGATCCTTAGGTGATCTGTTTGCAAATTAGTGTTGGAAGTGCTGGTATAGGAGCAGGTATCTGTTTAAGTGATAACAGCCCCACTTTCTAGTTCCCAACCATATTTTAGGAGAGGGATAAATTCACAGAACAGGGAAGAGCTCACCATTCTGTAAAGAAATTTTCCATCAAGCAAACTCACTTGAGCCTTTTTTACTGATGACAGTTGATCACAGTGGTGGGTATCAGTTGACAGAATCATCCCTGACAAAAACAGATGCTAACACTTAGTCACAACTAGATAGTAAATGTTTTGAAACAATAAGACACAGAAATGAAGTTTGGCAAACATTTATAGAGTATAGTGGTTGTGACTCTAGACTGTAGCATCTGATAGACATGGGTTTGAATCCTGGCTCTGTCACTTACTTGTTCAGTTCAAGGTCAACTTACTGAATATCTCTAAGCCTCAGTTGCGAGAAAAATTGTACCTTCCCTGTTAAACTCTTGAAAAGATTATCTGAGATGATGCATATGAATTCCTTAGCATAGCACCTGGTACTTGGTAAATGTCCCATACATGTGAACTATTCCAAGTCTTTGTAATTATTATTACTACAAATGTGGGAAGGCTCCAGCTAAAACTGTGCAGTAATGATAGAAATCTGACTCTGGTTCTTTTTACTTCAGCTGGTCAAGTCAACACAGAATTATTGTTGGTATCTTAGTGAACTTCTATGGGAATCCCAATGAATCTAAGAACTTTTATAGTCTTTAAAAAGAAATACAGTGCTTTATAAAATATATTTGTAGAGACAAGTGAGCACGAATGACATAATCTTCATGTTATTTCTTATATTTTTCAGGATCTGCTTTATGACAATTATATTTTATGTTCATTTATTCACTCTGTATTTGTTGGGTTCCTTCTCTGGGCTGGCCTCCGTGCTGGCTGATGGGAAGTAAAGAGTATACATGGTTGGTGTCCTTGCACACTTAGAATTGAGCAGTAGGTCTTCTATTCAGAGTTGTAGAAACCTGTCACATTTTTCTAAAAGGACACTGATGTGGGCCTCTCCTAGGGAGTAGAGGCAAGAGGGTCTTGTAGACTGTATGTCTCACCCTTATCACCTATCTTTTTTTTTTTAAGCCTCACCCGATGATATTTTTCCATTGATATTTGGAAAGAGTGGAAGAGAGGGGGGAGTGATACAGAGAGAGAGAAACATCAATATGAGAGATACACATCAATTGGTTGCCTCCCCCACATGCCCAGGACTGGGGATTGAGCCTGCAACTGAGGTACGTGCCCTTTATCTGAATCAAACCCATGACCCTTCAATCTGCAGGCCAACACTCTATCCACTGAGCCAAACTGGCTAGGACAACTGATCTTTGCAAGCCTGATATAAGGTGGTCACACTCTGAAGCATTTAAATGCCAATACCTTCACGGTGACTCCTCTCTTTGGCTAAGGACTGAGCAAGTATGCTGTCCTATTAGACATTTACCACCTTCCTGGTTCTGATTGAGGTAATATAATTTTGAAGGCTAAGATAAAGTCTGGATCATTCTTTTAACAAATGGGAAAAGCCTCTGGTTGCCTACATGATGGCACCCTGCCTTCTAGTTCCCAGTCATATTTTAGTGGAGCAATAAATTCACTCAGGTGAGAGAGGCTCCATGGTATACTTTTCTAAAAGCCCTGCTTTGTTATATAAGGTATTAAGGGAAGATTTCCACTGAAAGAGTGAAGTTGTCAGTGATGAGTAGAGTCATCTTGGCTTGCTTGTTGAGGCATGCATACTTTTTGGGACCCCATGGGCATCTCTCGAACCTGAGACAAGCAGCCAAAAGCTCTTTGATATATCTTTTAATCTTGTCCCTAAGAAGCAGAACACTCAATTTTAGAGAAACAATAGCCATATCTGTCAGACAAAGCAACACCTACAGCTGAGAAGTGATTGTATAATGTGACATTTAGCTTTTAGAAAATTCAAAGTATCGCATCCTTTTTCATCCTTTCTGGCCTATAAAACCAGCCAACCAGCTTGGCATTGGTTGTTATACCAGCCTTTATTGCTGCACCCAGAGTATTGGTGAGTTCGTGATGACGACGTGACTGGAGATGAGGCTGTTGTTTGCTGAGTCAACTATGTAAAGATGGTTAGAATCATTAACACAAAGGCACTATGTGAACGACAGAATCTGAAACACCATTCTGCCACTAGTTTTAGCAGATGTCATCTTGTCTTGCCAGTGGCTGGGGTTGTAGTCATTCACCCAGAAAAGATGATCTGTGATGATTAGGGTAGACAGCAGCAAACAGCATTTATTCAACAGCAGACCTCTTGAATCAGTAGGCATCACTGAAGCATCCCCACAAGGCTAGTATACTTTCTGCTGGAGTGGTTACCACAGGCCTTTTGGAATTCTTGACAGTCTTCCTTTCAGAGAGTGACACTATGGGGCTTTTCCTCAAGATATTCCCGGAGAGCAGCCGCTGATCTGTTGGTGCAGCCGCTGATCTGTTGGTGCATATTTTAGAGTGATTATGTAGGCTATTTACCAGAGAACCTAAATTCAATGGTTGTCTGTTTATTTTGAGCCTTGACAGTAAAATTGAATATCAGAATGGAAAGATTCAATGTTCCGAGAGCTCTAATGAAGCAGTGCTCTGTCATTATTACTAAAGGAAAATGGGGACCATGGGCTCTCAAGAACAGCAGAAACAACTTCGCACTGTCATTGAATTAGAAGAGGTTCTCTGAAAGAAAATGTTTCTGAAAGATAGTGTTTTAAGAAAGTCTCGGGCCTCAGTCCTTTTAAGAGAAACTGTGAAAATCACCAGAGGATGTTATAGTTCTAACATGGACGGCTCTTCTGAGTTTGTGCCATGTCAGGAACTGGGTATTGCTCAGGTTCCCATAGTTTCCTTAGTTAATGTTCAACAGGGCAGGAGGGTCTGCCTCTTAGCCCTAGGGACACAGAAACCCACATTCAAAGATTTTTAAACATGTCCGTGACTGATGCATGCTCACATATGCCAACTCACAGAGACTTACTCAGGAGCAGACTGCCAGCTTACAAATTGCAACAAGAACAGAACATCAGCCCATCTGGAACACATGGGTTGCCTTGGGCATTTGTTCCCTATGGGCCTGATTCCTTAGAAACCAGATTCTATAGAAAACCATCATTTATTTGGTGCTTTCTTGGAGAGCAACGACTGAAAGAAAGAGGAGCTAGTTGTTCTCATGTAGGCCCTCACAGGTATAGCTTGAGGCCCCCTCAAGCACCAGAGGGAAAGGCTTGCCAAGGGAACTCTATGTTGAATTCAGCTAAACCCACATGGTGCTTGCAAGAGCACCGCACCATTGGCCTCAGAAACTCTCCATTTTTCTGTTTTCATGCCTGACCAGACCCTTCCTATTCAATATCAATTTTCAGACACATCGTGGTACAATCAAGTAGGTGTACCATGTTCACAATTACAATTGAGTGCCAACCTTAAGATCCTTCTACTCAACTGCAACTCTTAAGATTGTTCTAGATCACTCAGCAGGAGTTTTTCAGGTCCCAACTTTTACAGGAAAGGAAGTCCCTTCCTTGATTTGCATAATGGCTAATCCACCATAGGTGAATTTTGCTGGCTTAACTCTGACTGTACTCTCTTTTCCCAGTTCTTAGGCTCCTTTCCTTAGCCCCTATCATCTGACAACTCAGTTTATAGAACTGTTCTCAGTCAAAATTTTCTTTGCTCCTAGTCATGTTTTTCAGCCTTTTGAGAACCACTGTTCTTTCCATTTTTCAAAGATGTCCAATAAATTATTTCCCTGTATTTAGTCTTCCAAAAAGAAACAAATATGTGCTCCTAATAACCAGCAGTATGGAAAAATTAACCTATAATATTATTTATCTGTACATTTAGTTTCCTGGGTACCTTCACCTGCAGAGGTGGGGATTGTCAAGGCATTAATGCCACCTAAGCATGGCCTAATGTCAGAGCCCTAACTAAGCTTCCCTGAAGTGGCCTGAATGGTGCCCCTTCTGTCTTCTCCATTTGTACTTGCATCCTATTCTCTCCCAGTTGAGCCCCTCATTCACTATACTCTTGCCTCAGGAATTCTCCTTGAAAGCAGAGCCCATGCCCTGAGTTTCTCCTTCGTGTATCTTAGTCCATTTGGGCTGCTATAACAGACTACCATAGACTCAATGGCTTATAAACAACATAAATATATTTCTCACAGTCTGAAAGCTGGGAAGTCCAAGATTAAGGTGCTAGCAGATTTGGCATCTGGTGCAGGCCCACTTCCTGGTTCATAGACAGGTATCCTCTCACTGTATCCTTACATGGTGGAAGAGTTAAGGGAGTTCTCTGGGGTCTCTTTTATAAGGGCACCAGTCCCATTCATGAGGTCTCCACCGGAATGAACTACTCTACACATGAGCACATTGAGGATTAGATTTCAACATATGAATTTTGGATTCATTCAGTAGACAAGCATTCAGTCCATAGCAGCATGCATGGTACATGGTTGCAATCAGGAATCCTTTGTCCTTTGGTCATTTCGTGACAAGGTGTAACTTCCCTTCCTCTGTCTCTCTTCTACTACTTGCTACTCTCTCCTATACTAGTAAGAAAGAAAAGGAAGTGGGAAGCAGAGATCCTTGTCAGATTTTTCTCTTCCCAGACAAAGTGGGGTCCAGGTCCTTCCATCCAGACATGAGGTCTGGGCATGGAGTTAAGGCATCATTTTCAGGGTGGGGTGGATGGAGCAAAGGAGTGAGCCAAGGGTTGAACTGAGAGAGTATCTTAGGGAGAAGCTGAATACCAAAACCTGGGTGACTACCCTATAGGCCAGCAATCTGGATGGGCCCAGCTAAGCGGGTGACAATAGATATAGGCCACCAGGCTAGAGGCTAAGGAGAGGAAACTCGAGAGAGACCCCGCCAAGAGCAGGTTCTGTGGTAGCTCCCGAGGATCTCCTGTGCTGGGGACTCGGTAGGGTGCAGAGGGTCAGTTATAGACATGTAATCCCGAGTATTGCCCCAGCTGCACACCTCAAATGTATTGTCAATCCACCAGGAACAGGGGAGAAAAGGGCAGAGGAGAAACTTCCATGAGGGGTACCCTGGTCAGGAACTATCCATTTGTATCACCCTCTCCAGCCTCAAACACAGACACCTCCAGAGAACTTAGCCAAATGCCTGGAGACGGACTTCCCAAGGCCCCACATCAAGCTAAAATTTACTTGCAGAACATTACCACATTCCTCTAGCAAAAGTCCCCCCAAATGTTTGGGGCCAGAGTGTTGAAGGCAGACTGGCTCAAGAGACCAAGTGGTGAATGAAAATTCCTGCCAGGGAGTATGGTTGAGCCAGATGATGAGCTCTTTCATTTGGGACTGGCCACACTTGCCAAACAAGGGGCAGAGTCATTTCTGAAATCCCTCAGCAGGAAGCAAAACTTGCCTTTCTGCTGTCTTCACTCCAGAACATTCATATCTATTTCCTTCCTGGTAATGTAAGAAATTGAATCTAGTTTTTATATGTGCTGAAGGATGTTGTTTGTTGCTTCTCTGTCCAAGCCAACAGCTCTAAACACAGGCCTACGTGCACTGTATTATGTGAAGACCTCAGGAGGTATTATGCGATCCCCTAAATCAGAAGATGTTGGCTCATTGATTTTGTTCTGAACATTTTTATGTTGGCTCTTTTTTTAATGAATTTCTACAGTCTGGACATTGAGAGAAGTGAGCTCTGGGCCCACTTTGGCTACCACCTAGCTGTTGATATGCCCCTCTAGGCCTCAGCATAGCACTAAGGTCCTCTGTTTTCAGCATCTACCTGCAAATTGAGCAGGCTGAAGCCACCTGAGTTTGGAGTTGGAGTCCTTTACTTTCACCA
>NW_005362534.1:1063056-1076198 GCF_000412655.1 Myotis brandtii | reverse complement strand
GGGGGGGGGGTGGGGCGTAAAGAGAATAAATAGAATAAAAATCCATGACTTAAAATACTCACCTGAGTTGAAGATGTTTTTGTCTGCACACTTACAGGTTAACACTGGTAAACCTCACAGAGTAAATGTTGACCTACTGCTTAACCTGGAGGGCCCTGTAGTCCCATCTTCTTTGTCCAGTCACAATTGGACATTTTGGGGGAAATTAACTAAGTGATAAGCTTATGTCATATGAGAATTGTGAACTTCTATGATGAATTTTTGACTGTCACATTTGGCTACAGATTTACCCAGACTGCCTTTCAGTTATCACTGCCCTATCTTCCCATTACATTACATTATAATTAAAAAAATCAATGTAGGCTCATGTACAATTCTTCATCAATTATTTGGGGGTTGGTCTAGAGCTACATGGAACCCTGGCCCTGATTTTTGTTTAAAAATGACCTTGAAAGACTTCTTATTTGAAAATGTGTCATCATTTCTCACAGAAGGAGGCAGCAAGGCTAAGTTTGATGGAATTGGAGTGAAGTCAGTCAAGGAAAACAAAAAGGACAACCTGTAAACCTACTCTGCTAATAAGCAAATCAGGCATCTGGCCAGCGTTGATCAAGTGTAGTGGATACAAGACAGACAGCTCACAAACTGCTCCTTCCTTTCAAAACTGCTCCACCTGCCTCCGCAGCTGCCAGGGCTCCAAACAAAGCCCCACACCTCTGCCTCCTTCCTTTGCCACATTCAAGCATGCACTTGCCACAAGCACACTTTTCACACGCTGTCTGTTAGCCCAACAATTCCCTTGGTGCCCCTCTGCTCTGCCCTGTCACATTTCATGTCTGCTACATACCAAAGGTGACACAACACTCAAGGTTTTTGTTCTTTGCAAGTCATCTTGGGAAAATATGATTACTTGCAGTTGTCTTTTTTTTATTTGGGGCCCTGTGGTTTGAGGCAGGGTTGCTGGGGGAACGGCCTCCGCAAGAAGAGGCTCATGTGAAGTTGGTTATAAAAGTTTTTAAACCAACAGAAGGTGAGAAAGACTTCTGCGGGGTAGGCTTTGTTGGGGCTTGGCTGGGAAGAATTAGGCCACAGGGTGTTGGCAGTTTCGTGAATAAGAAATTACTCAGATCTTGAGGTAAAGGAAGGGTAATTGGCAGAGCTTCAATGATAACTTTATTAGGTAAACACACAGCTGTCCCCAGTCTAATTTATACAAAGACAGAAAAGGGAAGGAGTTGGGGTAGAGATCTAGAAGGAGCTGGCAAAAGGGGAAAAAGTAGTGTAAGATCTGTGAACTGGAACATCCATGGGGGGAACCTATGTGCAAGAAGAGGTGGCCTTTGAGTAGCTTTCTTTTTTAAAATAATAAAATCTGTATGCATGTAGACAAGACAGAAAAATATTAAGGAAACACATGCATGTATGCACTCATAATTCTAGAGATCACTACTATAAATTTCTTGTTTTCCATTCTTTTTCTGTGTGTATTATAACCTAGTTAAGCTCATACTGTAGCTGCAATTTGATACCCATTCTGGTTGTGTGGCTTTTTTTTCATCTTTAATAAGCTACAGCTCCTTGTGCTTTTGTAGACTGTGTGTGGTTTACAGCCACGTGATAGTTTGTCTTGTGGATGCTCTCTGGCAGGATGGACCCTTCATAATGATTAAGAAAGAGCACTCTGTGGGTCAGACAGTTCTAGGCTAGACTTCTAGTCCCTTACTCCATTTAATAGCCTGGTGACTTGGGGAAATGTCTTCATCTCTCTAGGCCTCAATTATTTCATCTGCAAAATGGGCATAATAATATCACTACTTATGGAGTTGTTATGAGGATTAAACAAGGCAGTGCTTACTGACTCCCTCTGCTTTGAAATTGTCTTCTCTTTAAAAGGGAGGTAATATTATTGCCATTTTACAGATGAGAATGATTAGCTAAGTGAGGTCACTTGCCCAGTGTCCATGCTAATTAACTGAAAGAGCCAGGATTTTTATTTTTAATCCTCACCCGAAGATATTATTTTTTCCAGAGAGTGGGAGGGAAAGAGGAGGGGGAGAAAGAGAGAGAAACATCGATGTGAGAAACACATCAGCTGGTTGCCTCCCGGGCACTCTGACCGGGACTGGGGTTCAGCCTGCAACCAAGGTACATGCCCTTGACTGAGAATGGAACCAGAGACCCTTGGGTCCTCGGGCTGATGCTCTAACCACTGAGCAAAACCAGCCAGGGCAAAGAGCCCTGATTTTTAATGACAGATTCTGAAGCCCCACCTCTTGCCCACCATCTAAACTGCTTACTCAAGGGTAACTTGGCTAAATCACCCAGCTAATAAAGAGCCAAGGATGGGCAGGTTCATTTGCTGATCTCTACCTGACCATCTCTCTCCTACCGTCAATCCTGGTGAGCAAGGAGATACTCTAGAACCGGTTCAGGAATGGATGCCATTGATTGCATTGCTACCTCTGTCACCTATAGAGTGACAAGATATGAGAGTAAAACAAGTGACTGATAAGCACAGAAACTCCATTCCAGTTTCCAGCGTTCAGCTGGTCTGAGGAGGTCTATGCTGGCAGCCTTAGGAGGGAAAGGGGCAGCAGGCTTAGAACCCCACCCAGTTGCACCAGCCCCTGAGCCTGAATTTTGTTGAAGGGCCCACATCCAGAGAAGATCTGATTTAAAGCCACCCCAGTGACTCTTTTTGAATCACTTGGTTATTCAGCAGATTGAATCTTAATTGCAAATGCGTTTGCAGCGTAGGAGAACCATTGTGCTTGCTGGTTTCAGGCCATTTTTTGCTGAGCTGAGCTTTTCCAGAAGGCTATTACAAATTTAAAAAGGGCGAAATGGTATTTCATTTGTCCATCTGAGTTTTGTTTTGCAGACTGAATGTATTTTAGTGTTTGTTTAAAGGTGCCAAAATCTAACATCCCTAGAGAGAGAATTACTCAATTTTTTTTTGAGAACTTCTCTGGACTGTCCACACTACATCTAGAAAACACTGTCTGTGGTCCTTATGTGAGAGGCCAGGCTTGCCAACAACCTCATGTGGTATCATTTTGATTACTTTTTCAGAGACCCAAGAAGCCACCTCCTCCATCCGCTCCTGTCATCAAACAAGGGGCAGGTAAGGTACCTTTCTGTTCCATCAACACGATGTGCGTCATTCTCTGGTGTATTTACAGTGTCCTTGGTAGAACTCAAGATTCTTAGATTCAAATGCCACAGAATGCCAAATTGGGAAGTACTGTTTTGGTCTCAACAGGCAAGTTTTAAATAACTACTGTTTTTCCTAAAAAAATAAATAAACATATCATTAAAATGTATCCCTGATACAGCAAGAAAAAAAAAAAAAGTCTAACCCCCCCAAGCGAATGACCAGAAAGACTTGGCTTTGGAATAAACCAGTTTTTGTCTGCTTTGTTTTTATTGGTTTAATAAACTGCTTTTGAGGCGAGCAGAACCGAATTGTCCTCCTTCACCTATGCTTGCCAGATCGAGGATCAGCTTGGAGGGGATCGCGTTCCACAGGTCACAGTGTCAACGAACATGTATAGTGGCACTGAATTTTCAGTGTCTGTCCCATGTAGTTAACCAAAATTTTCACTTACCCCCCCAACAAAATTTTTTTTCTAGCAATAAATACTTTTCCTCATGATTTTTTTAATCTTGAAGAGTCTAATTCACTTTTTCTGTGCAGTTCAGATATTAAGGTTGAATAATATGGGAAGACTTGATGTCAGACATTGGGTAACTTGTTGTAATGATGGAGTCTCATACATAAAGATGATAATTCATATTTCCCAATAGAACTCTTTATAATTGTTAAAAAACTAATTATGGAGAGAAATTCCTCCATGAATAAGTAGGTAAGTGGCATTTTAAAAATTAGCAACTAAAATAGAAGAAGAGTAGGGGTATTTTTAGTTCTACACACTCAATAATTATGGTATTTCTGTAGCATTTAAAGTATGAATAAATTTCTAGATTGGTTATTCACAGACTTTTTAGGAGGGATTTTTTTTAAAGTTCTTTTGTCTCACCAGCTTGGGTGGAAAAATCACCTTGACCCCAAATTCCATTTTCATTCCCTTCAGCATAGTTGAGCATTATAGAGATTAAGCCCTGAAATGGGATGTTAATTACATCTCTGCTCTGCCCCCATCCTCCTCTGCATTGAGCAGTTTAGTTTTGCCACCTAGTGGTTCTGGCTGGATAAATATTTTATTGTGCTGAAATTAAAGCAGGTTATTGATTTTCTTGTCTCTGGAGACCCTTTTCCATAGAGACCTTTGTGACAGATGAGAGGCCAAGTTGATGAGTTGAGTGGTCCAAGGCTCAGATAGCCTAGAATGTAGCTAAGATTGGATTCTTCATGGTTAGTAGGATTGTCAGTTCCTCCTGTGTCTCTAGGAATGATGCTGGACTTCTTCATTATCATTAGGAGACTAGATTGTAGCATGGTAGACAAATTCTTATCCTTTTGAAACAGTTTTAACAAGGTTATGCTGGCTCTCTGAGGGCAAAGCAAGATGACATTTAATCTTCCTAGATTATTGTTGCTCATTTATCCTGCTGAATGATCTTGGGAACTACTTTGTAATGGGGAGGTAGATATTCATATTTTCCCCATCATCAACTTTCCTTGTGTTTGATTATTTGACACAAAAATTATATATGGAATAGACAGAAATCATATACAGTGTTTAATTTGTAGAGAGTCATTAAGGAGATTTAGGTGAAGTGTGTGTTCAGTGAATTTTTAAAAATTCTTTTGGCTTCTTATGCTATATATAATTGAGATTTTAGTAAAAAGCACACATCCATAAGGCTGGTCATGTAAGGAATTGTCAAGCACTCAACCAAGTCCATAAGTCAGAGGAGTACTTGTGAGTGATTGGTTTCATGTGTTAGCTATTTTTCAAGTGTTCTTATGTGCCTGAAGTTACTGACACTGATGAAAATGCCAGGGGAGGGAGCCGCTGCAGTCAACATGGGTAAAGATGAAATGCTAATTGGTGCATTTGGGGAAAAGTAATACTTGAGGGATTCAGACACAAAATGAAAGGACTTAGGGAAAACTACCACATCTTCTCTGCACATCTCTCCACTTAAAAATATGTTCTAGTTACTACTGCTGTATAGCAAACCACCCCAAATTTGGCAGCATAAAGCAACAATCTTCTTATGCCCAGGATTTTGGGGGTCAGGAATTTGAACAGGGCATGGCCAGGGTGTCTTGTCTCTCTTCTCCATGATGTCTGGGACATCAGCTGAGAATTCTGGACCAGCTGAGGCTGGCTGATCCACTTTGAAGATGACCACTTCACTCTCATGTCTGGCTCCCCTTGGCACGGGTAGCTGGAAGGCTGGGCTCGGCTAGGGCTGTAGGCCAGAGTGACTACACCTGGCCTACACGTGGCCTCTGCAGCATGATGGCCCCAGGGCAATTCATTTCTTACATGGAGGTTCAATATTCTAAGAAGTAAAGCATAAGCTACATGGCCTTTTAGGACATAACCTTGGAAATTATATGGTATTGCGTCGGCCACTGGTTGAAGCAGTCACAAGCTCACCCATATTCCAAACAGGGGACATAAACATTACCCCTTAATGGGGGAGGGGTAGAGAACCCTTTGAGGCAATATTTTAAAACTGCTACAAAGTGGAACCCAGATCCCTGTGAAATTCTTTTTTATGTATAGAGCACAATATCCCCTTATTTGCATATTTTGAATATTGACTTCTTTATTTATTTATACACATTTCCCACCTGCAACCAAGAATTTCCTGTGACTATTTTGATGCCTAGGGGAGTCAGATCTAAATATCATAAAATATTAGTGGTGTTCTTATAAATTAAGGATGTATAGGCAGGCAAACTTAATGACATAGGACAGAAATGGCTTCTGCTCTGTTTCTTAGCGACTTGTTTTTGCCAAGTAACACCAGCACTCAGCTTAGGGGAAAAAATCTATTAACTTTGCTGTTCCTAATAAATATTAAAAATGCTGGTGTGTCTAATAAATGAGTAGAGAAGATATTTTCTGATCACTGTTATCCTTTCTCCCCTAGGTACCACTGAGAGAAAACATGAAATTAAAAAGATACCTCCTGAAAGACCAGAAACGCTTCCAAACAGAACAGAAGAAAAAGGTATGAAATCAAGTCTTCATTGGCACTTCTAGAACAGCAAGAGACGAAGCTGTCTGTCACAGGGCTAGTCCAGATTATCTACAGAATTTGTTTTCTTTGGAATATGATTTTGATTTCTTTTAAATATCCCATATCTGAGGAAATAGGAGAGGAGGTTATATGGTATTTGGGGGGGAGGGGGCAGAAGTTCTCATCAAATAAAAAACAACAGGTCCAGTCACTGAACACACTGGGTCTCTTCCATCCCAATCTTCTTGCCATCACCATCCTGCCCTCACCAGCAGCACTCTCATCCTCGGTCACTCCTGGGCCTTTGATCCTGGCTACAGACACATGTCTTTGGTCAAGAGTGCTGAGAGAGGGGAAGCATGGGAAAACTGGAAGAAGCAGCTCAGGGTCTACAGTCCCCTGAAGGTGGTTAGAAATGTCATTTGCAGGGAAGGAGCTTAACCCATCTCACACAGTCAATTTTACAAATGTGTTTGAGTTTTACCATTCTGAGACTCTCCCAAGGAAATCTACATGCTGTGGAAGGACTCATTTTATTGGGTGTCTAAGATTTGATTGATCACACATTTTATGGGAGAAAATGCTATGTTATTATTATGAACAGGAAGCAGAGCACATTCCATTTTAAAAAGCAGTTATTTGTAAGTCACAAGAGAAATGCTGAATTAATGAATTCAATTATTTGGAGGTGCTCCTGGGTGGCCTCGTGAATTTTTATTGTAAAATTTAATATTTTATGTCAGCTTGCCAAAAGTTTTACTGACATTGTGAGCTCTTAAGAAGTTACACCTCTTTCATAGTGAAGAGTTAAAACTTGAGTTGTGGAACCTTATTATAAAGGCCAGGTATGTATCACAGATCAATGAAAAAATAGCATTGACCATGTGCCATATAAATAGCTCTTTGATAAAAGTGTGTGTTTTGATATAACCAAACACTGCCCCCTGTCCTCATAGAGAACACATGGCTAGTTCTGACTAATAGTCAGGCTCCTTGACAAGGACACTTCCTGCTCTGTTCCATGCTAAAAGACTCAGCTTACATGTGAATAACTGCCCTACTTACCTGGCCAAGTGGCCACACACTTCTGGTTCCTTTCCTTCCTAGGAGCCATTGTTCTGTGCCACAATGGATCAAGAAGGCAGAAGCCCTGATCAAAAGCAACAAGGGTTGGAGCATCATCCCATACACCAAAAAGTTTGTGGGTTCGATTCCCAGTCAGGGCACAGACCTAGGTTGTGGGTTTGATCCCCAGTCATTGAACATACGGGAGGCAACCAATTGATATTTCTCTCTCACATCAATGTCTGTCTGTCTCTCTCTCTCTCTCCCTCTCTCTCTCTCCCTTCCTTTCTCTCTAAAATCAATAAACACATACTCAAGGTGAAAGATATAAAGATATATAAAGATATCTTTCCTCTTTTACTTCCTTTCTCTCCTCCCTCCTTTAAAAAAATAAGTAACAGCCCTGGTCAGTGTGGCTTAATTGGTTGGGCATCTTGTGCACTGAAAGGTTGCTGGTTCAATTCCTAGTCAGGGCACATGCCTGAGTTGTGGGCTTGATCCTGGGTAGGGGGCACGCAGGAGGCAGCTGATGGATGTTTCACTCTCACATCGATGTTTCTCCCTGTCCCTTCCTCTCTCTCTAAAAAATCAATTAAAATATATTTTTTAAAAGCAACAGAGAAGCCAGGGAGCCAGCCCCGCCCTAAGACTTGGGCTTCCATCCCTTCCAGCAGGAGGAATCTCCCTTCCTTTGTGTTTCAGCTGAGTCCCTTCTCCTTTGCTCCCCATGTACCAGCTAATGAGTGCCTAGCATTCCTGGATGGGGCATATTCCCCCACTGAATTATGGTGGGGATGAGCACTGTGATAGCCACACAAATGCTGACGGGCTTTTAAAAGTTTGGCCAATTGGCCTGGGCACCCAAACAATATGAGTTTGTGTTTGCAAGTACAACGTGTTCAGAGTTCCAGCTACAAGTGAATATACAGACCCCACCTATCCTCCAGTGGGCAACTCTCAGAAGTTCTGTCTTTGTCAAGAAGAATGTGGATACCTGCTTTTTATGCCATGAACAGGTCAAGGCTAATTGGGGACAGAAAAAATGCAGCTGTCACTGAGTACTGCCCAGTTGGGCCACAAGACCTGGCTTTAACTTCATTTTAATAGCTCTGACTCCAAAAACCCTTGGAAACAAAATACCTGTGAAGCCCCAATTTACCTTCCAAGTTCAAATTGCACAAAAAGAATCCCAAACTAGTCCTTGTTCCCTGAAACGGTCCCCTCATTATAAGCTTATGGCCCTTTACACAGGCCGACCTGAGAGGTGTCAGGCCTCTTTCCTCCCCACATCCAGCAGGTTCTGCAGGTCATTTACCAAGCCTGTCAGCCATTTACTGAGCACCTGCTATGTGCCCAGTGCCCTGCAAGATTCTAGAGAGATAACTAGATGTGGACTCTGCCCGTGGAGCTGACAGCCTCCAGGCTGTGCCAAACATGCACATAACCAGCAAGTATCTAAATGGAGCCTGTTTATACAGGGTTACCCTTCGTGGCTCACAGTGTTACCCTTCGTGGGTCCAGCTGTTCAGAAGGGAATATAGTGGTTTCAAGTTTCAGCCAGGCCTTATAAGTAGGTCTAATGATGAGTAGAAGTTTGCTAAGGGTGGTCTGTGGCTGGAAAGGCCTCTAGGTAGAGGGACCATCATGAGCAAAGGTAAACATTAAGTTTTGCTCTGTAGGGCTTCTTCTAAATTGACAGAGAATAAAAGATGTTCTTTAGCCTGGCCGGTGTGGCTCAGTGGTTGGGCGTCAACCTATGAACCAGGAGGTCATGGTTCGATTTCCAGTCAGGGTACATGCCTAGGTTGTGGGATCTATCCCCAATGTGGGGCATGCAGGAAGCAGCCGATCAAGGATTCTTTCTCATCATTGATGTTTCTATCTCTCTCTCTCCCTACCTCTCTGAAATCAATAAAAAATATACTTTAAAAGAAAAAAATGCCTTTCAATGTCTCATTTCACCTTCATAAATGGCACAAATGGCATCGGTGATTTTGTTTTAAAGCATGAAATAAGCAATCTGCACTTAAGTACTGGCACTTACACTAGATCTATCTGTCTTTTTTATGTTGTTTTTTTTAAACAATGACTTAAAGAAAGACCAGACAGAGAGCCAAAACTGGATTTACAGAAGCCTTCCGTTCCTGCTATACCACCAAAAAAGCCAAGGCCACCCAAGACCAATTCTCTCAGCAGACCAGGCGCACTGCCTCCGAGGAGACCCGAACGACCAGTGGGTCCCCTGACCCACACCAGGTACTGTTCTGCTCTCACCCCTGGGATGGGCACAGGGGTATGTGAGGGGTGGCCTAGGGTTACAGGAGAAGAGCCTTGAATGGGTCTGGCTGAGGGGTGGGGGGCAGGTAAGGCTGCCCTTCCATCCTGTTAGCAAAGCTGTCGAGGACTCTGCCACTTCTGTTCTTACTCTGGTGCTTGGGCAGAAGTGGGTGTGAGGCTGGGAGCAGCAGCAGAGCATCTAGGTCCTGCTCACAGGCAGGAGTTTTCCCTGTGCTTTATTAGAGCAAGACCAATGGCCCTTCAGACTAGAAATGCAGGTGCCAAGCCCACCTTCTCCCCTGGCCGTCCTGCTGGCCTGAGGTGCCCACGTCTCACTAGCAGGTCCATCCCCTAATGCCCTCCCTGCTCTGTGGTGCCTTGTTCCACACCCCCAGGCTCCCTCTGCCTTGATTGCACAGCCCTATTGTGGAACCCGGGACCCAGCATGGCAAAGATTATATTAGTGTACATGTCTCTGAACTATGAGACCTTTGAAGTTAAGGAACATATTTTGTTCAGGCACACCTTCCAGATGTATCTGGTAAAACTCCAATTTGTTCACTGGCTGGCGGGACTTACGTGTTAGTAATGTGGAATCAGAGTTGGGCATTGTGCCTTCCAGACCTGAGATACCCATCACTCCACAAGGAAGTGTTGTGTTCTCTCCACAGGTTCATTGCCAGAACTTTCTACCAATACATGTATAATATACATGTTGGTGTAATATACCAGAATAAGTTGGTGGCATGGAGGGCTTTTCATGTACCTGTAAACACACAGTCACTCACCAGATTTTTGTTCTTTTGAGCTAAGTTTGTACAATGAAAGTCTCACGGGGCTTCAGTGCCCTGGTGTTAGAGTCAGGCAGGCTTCTGGGCTCATGTCTCACCCTACCTCATAGGAGGAGTGTGAGCCTTGGCAAGTCACTGCCCCGCTCTCTCACTTTCTTTATCTGTTCATTGAAGATGATAATGGAATGCACCTAAAAGGATGGAAGGGGTAATTCCCAAGTATGTCACCCCATGCCTGTAAATCATTACTTTCATTGTCATTTTTTTTTCATTGTCATTTTTATTACTGTGTATCAAACTGGGTGTATTACAGTAAGACAAAATAGCTCTTTACTTTCTAAAAAAGATTTTTAAATTTTGGTAAAATACACATAACAAAGTTTGCCATCATAAGTATTTTCTTTTTTTAAATGTTTTTGTTGATTAAGTTATTACAAATGTGTCCTTATCCCCATGTTACCCCCATCCCCCCACCACTCATGCCCTCAACCCCCTGTTGTCTGTGTCCGTTGGTTAGGCCTATATGCTTGCATATAAGTCCTTTGGTTGATCTCTCCCCCATACCCCCATCCTCCCCTACCTTCTCTCTGAGGTTTGACAGTCTGATAGATGCATAAGCATTTTCAAGTGTACATACAGGTCAGTGGCATTAAGTACATTCATGTTGTGCACCCATCACCGCCATCCATCCATAGAACTCTTTCCATCTCACAAAACTTACACTCTGTATCCCTTAAACAATAAGTCCCCTCCCCCTTCCTTCTAACCCCTGACAATGGCCATTATTTCTATCTCTATGACAATGACTACTCTAGATGCCTCATGTAAGTGGAATCATACAGCATTTGTATATTCCTGGGGAAACTAATGGGACCAGGACTGCTGTTGAGTTGGTCAGATTTGGACATGCTGCACCCTCTTTTGCTGACAGCAGAAGGCCATTTGAACATGCCCACAACAGGACCACTTGAGCGTTCCCATGATCTTAGCAAAGGCCACTTCAGTAGCATGGTTAGCCCAGAAGCTAGCACTTCAGATGAAAAAGGTCATGTAAACCTATGAGCTTCTGAAGAGAATAAGAACTATGCAAACAGGTAGAGTGGAGCAGCAGAGAGGCACATCATTTTGTGGTGGGTGAAAGGAGAACACATTTTGCTTTTGTTCTGTTAGGCATCCAGGGACTTTAGACATTTCGATTAAGTCAGTAACAATTTCCAAAATATCCCTGCTGTGCTTTCTAAAGATCTGATCCGAAAAGAAGTGCAACTCTGATGGTTTCTTTGTCTTCGAAGGTTGCTCTCAGCTGTCTCATTAAGGGATAGGTTCAGGCTTTTCGAGCCAACAATTAAACCTGCATGCAAGGGGGAAGGGAGTGAGTAATAACTTCCAACTTTCTGGGCTCACAAAGGCATCATTCCCCACCCCCCGCCTCTGCTTAGTTCTTCTCTGCTTCCAGCCCTCCCAATATCCAGTTGTCCATTAGAAGTACAAGCCACCAAGGAGGATGCATGAGAGGGGTTTGTCTAAATGCCAGTGGGAAATGTAACTATTATTCACAATGTGTGTGACCTCTGAGCAGCCCCGGCCTCCCCCTCCCCCTCCTCCTCTGTGGCTGCCCAGTCCCCAGGGCACTGGTTTGCAGAAAGGGGAGAGGGGGAGGAAAGCCCTGGGTTTCTTCCTGACAAACCTAGGAAGTGGCAGGCCCAGGCTGGTACCGGGGAGCCAGTACCTGCTCTAGCCACTTACGCAGCCAGTTGAAGGGAGTGTAGTGCCTGCTCTAACTCGGTGGTTCTCAAACTTGGCATACATCAGAATCACCCAGAGAACTTGTTCAGGTCACTGGACCCCACCCCCACAGTTGCTGACTTGGTAGGTCTGAGGTGGGCCTGGGAATTTACATTCTAACACACTCCCAGGTAATACCCATGCTGTTGGCCTGGGTCCACACTGCCAGATCCCCTGGTCTAGATTCTCCCAAGTTCTTGACAGTGCCTCCCTCCTTCCCTGGCTACCTCTCATGCATCTGTTAATGCTCCCCAATTAGCACGCCCCTCTTCTAGAAGTCTTCCATTATCTCTCACGGTCACTCTTTCCCCCAAATGCTGGATACAAATATCCGTGTTTAGCCTAGGGTAGGGTCCCATGCTGTGCCACTGGGGATGCTCACACCCCCAGACTCTTTTACCAGATTTCAAGCAGATCAAGAGTGTTGAGCATATGGTAGTGGCTTATTTAACACACTTGTTGAATGCCATGGTTCCTAAAAGGGGGGAGGTGCCAGTGCTCACATTTTGTTCACTTTGCTTATCATCCTTCCATGCCTCTGAGCAAGCTCTGTAGCATGTGTGTCTTTTATGTTCTAAGTTACCTAGTGCACCATGGATTTCAACATACTTTTATTAAGAAAATCAAAGAAAGGCTATTGTTTCTCAGTACTTCATGCACTTTATATTTTTGCTAGGCAGTCACATTGGACAACCAACCCATGTAGTGATTTATGAACGTGTTTAGTTCTGCAAAATTAATTGAGGTAGGAATGGTAATGTCATTCTAAGAGTTTTGTGTCTGTGGTCCTCCAGTGAAAGGGTATTGTCTGCTGTGTGAACCCATGTCTTTGCCAGGATTTACCTGACTGGATAGATAGTTGGATGGGTGATTTAACCCATGGACATACGTCATTGTTTGCCATTCTTGTTGGACACCAGGCATACCACTCCAGCTGCAGTGTCTCGGCTGAAGCTTTCTCTCATCAACCAGAAAGCTCGCTGCCAAATGTGGCTTCTAGAAGAGATCGATTTCTTTTTTTTTTTTTTTTTTTTTCCAAAATTTTTTTTTTTTTTTTTTTTT
>NW_005362534.1:1041411-1060537 GCF_000412655.1 Myotis brandtii | reverse complement strand
CGCGCCGGAGCCTCCGTACCTCTGCACTTTACTTTCGTAGCTCCTCTGAGTCTGTGTGCTCTTCTCTTTCCTTCTAGTTGTAGAATTTCCACTCAGCCAGCCTTCCTGTGGTTCTGGATGATGACCGTTCTGTCTTTTAGTTGTATTTTTGAAGTTGTTGTCGGAGGCAGCAATTTCCGGGTGTTTACCTATGCCGCCATCTTGGTTTCTCTCGAGATCGATTTCTTTCTATTTAAACAGGAACTGGCATGTTTTAGAAAAAAGAATTACATAAATTTAGGAAGAGGGGAATTTTTTCTAGATGTGTTCACTTAACACAATTATATTGCAGGATTACTATGTACAAAGCACTGTTCTGGATCTTAGTAATGGTGGAGCTCAAGCATTGCAGATCAGTTTTCATGAATCATGTCTAGGGGAGCTAGAGGACACCAGTGCACACTTGTGTGTCCATTCTGAGCAAGTGGAAGCATGCCATTAACATATCCACTGGTAAGCATGCTCCTCCAATTTCTAGAAATTAAGTGAAGATGGAATTTTTTGCTGTTGAAATCCTCACCCAAGGATTTCTTTCCATTGATTTTTAGAAAGAGTGAAAAGGAGGGGGGGAAGGGGAGAGAGAAAAAAAATCAGTATGAGAGAGACAGATCAATTAGTTGCTTCCTGCACATGCCCTGATCAGGGCTGGGGATGAAACCTACAATCCAAGCACGTAACCTTGACCGGGAATCAAACCCATGACTGTTCAGTGTGCAGATTGATGCTCTAACCCAGGGGTGGGCAAACTTTTTGACTCGAGGGCCACAATGGGTTCTTAAACTGGACCGGAGGGCCGGGAAAAAAGCATGGATGGAGTGTTTGTGTGAACTAATATAAATTCAAAGTAAACATCATTACATAAAAGGGTACGGTCTTTTTTTTTTTTTTAGTTTTATTCATTTCAAACGGGCCGGATCTGGCCCGCGGGCTGTAGTTTGCCCACGGCTGCTCTAACCACTGAGAAGTGCCTGCCAGGGCAAGATGGAATTTTAACAGGAAAAAAGACTTTTTCAAAAATATTTAATACCAGGGTTGATTTAAAAATTGAATGCTAATAGGAGGTTCCCCTAGGCCATAAGTGCCTCCTTTGTTTGAAAATCTATGCCTTGGGGATGCCTTGGTTATTATTTCATAGTAGGCAAAGAAAGTGTCTGCTTGTCTTGTCCAGCTCAGCATGTAACTAAGGTGGTCATGGTTCAAAAAGCATTCTGTCTACCCTATTTTCACACTTGAGAAAATGCAGGCTCAAAAGTATGGCACCTACTCACTTGTTTTGATATTTAATCATAAATATATTTCAATATGTCTAAACCTTTTGTATATGTATGTACACATATACACGAGCATGTAATGTTCTATGTCTAATAATGTGAATTATCAATTTAATAAATATATGTTCAGAAACCTCTGTGAAAAGAGGTCCTGAAACCTGGGAGAAGGGTCTGAAATTTAAAAAAAGAAAAATCTAAGGAAACTCTGAAGGAAAAATCTAAGGAAGCAGGCTGCTCTGAGCTCTAGTAATTGCATGCAGTGGGAGGCAGCAAGCCAGAAACCTGAGGGGCAGAGCAGGTGTGTGCCTTCAAAAGAAAATAAGCCTAATAGGGAAAGAGGTAGAAGCAGGCTGGCTAGACCAGAACAGGTTTGTTAATCTCACAAACACAGACACCCCAAGTTGTAATATATTTCTTTTTCTTCCCAAAGAGTGGGGAAGCTGGAGCAGGAGAGGATGAGCTTTGCCCATTGTTGCTACAGCAGGGAGTAGCCCTTGCTCTCTAAGTGGGGGCAAGTGACTGGCAGGGCAGGAGATGGGGACGAGTGGTGTCTGGGGGCCTTGAGTGATAGACAGGAGTCTGGAATGGAGGGGAAGCTAAAAAAACATAAGGAGGAAGTGAGGTAAGCAAGGATGAAGTGGGAGAAGTCAATTGTCAGAAGTATAGGAGATGCTGGTCAGAAAGATGAAGTTGGTGCTCATAAGTTCAGAGGTGAAGTAGGTCTGAAAGAGGGGCTTGCCATTGGAGATGGATTACCTACATGGCTGTCATAGGCTCAGGAAGATGGCAAGATCTGAAGTGGGGTAAGGTTGATATTCTGGAAGCCAGTGTCCTCTCAGATGGATGTCAATGTTCTGGGAGTTGATCAGTGATAAGAAAGGTTCAGTAATCAGGGTGGTAGCAGGCCATTCAGTGAGGACATTCTGGATATGAGGAGTTGATTACCATGGCTCAAGAATCCCAGAGGGCACTGTCCACTGACTGTAGATGTGGAAGCATCTGTTGGAGGAGGAATCTCCGTTGGGTCTTGGACACCAAGCTGTGGGCAGTTGGCCTAGTGACTTCCCAGACCTGTACTGCTTGGACATGGCCTATTGCTTTAAATTTTTCACACACCAGGTACTTTTCCTGTGAAGGGCTGGGGGCTAAATTGGGAGAACTGGAGCACAGGATCCAGTGGGGAGGGCCAGTTGCAACATTTTCACTTGTAACAAAAATACAGCCCTGGATTTCAGAGAGACACTGGGAGATAAATGACTGTTGAGCAGCTTGAGGCAAAGATTAAGTAAACATTTATATGCCAAACATCAACTAAGTGCTTAGAGAAGGGTGGATATCTCTCTTGAGACCAACTTACCCACATGGAAATTAATTTTTCTTTAGATTTGCACAGGCATCAGAACTGCTAAAGCCCCGGGGTTACAATTTAGCAGAAAATAAGCTTCCAGGCCCTGATTGCTCTGTGAGGTGTCTGGCCCCCATGCCCACCAAAATAAAGCATTTTAAAAAGAGTTCTTTATTCTTACTAGGGATAAACTAATCAATCAATTAATAAACAAAAGAGGAAGAGAAATATATCTAGAGTGCATACACTTGTTTCCTAAGAAGGCAGGTAAAATGTGCATGTGGGTGCTCCGGCCATCATTTTGAGTTTAGATTACTCAAGTATTCCAAATGTCTTTGAAAAGAGCCCTAGTGATGAATTGTGAGATGTTTTTCTACAATTCAGGACCAAGACATGCCTTTGAAGGATTCAGGAGAGAGATCTTGGCTAGAACTTATAGAGATGGGTGTTGTTGGCTCATAAATGGCAGTTATAAGCATGGAATGGCTATAATCACTCCAGGAGATTATGGAGAAAAGAAGAGAGTAAAGACAACAGTGGGGAAAATTGTTTATCGGTTGGAGGAAGAACTAGGAGCCATTAAAAAGGGTAGGTGCAGCATGATGTCATGGAAGCTGGAAGAAGAGAAGGTGGAGCAACTACTGATCCATGGGTCTCACAGTTGAGGGTGCACTGTAATCACCTGCGGGCTTGTTAAAACAGAAATCGCAGCTCCCCCAAGTTTGTAATCAGTAGCGCTGGGTTAAGGACAGAGAGTTTGTATTTCTAGGGAGCTCCCATTGTTGCTAATGCTACTGGTTGGCTGAACAAGCTGTGAGAACCACCACTATAGTGAGCACCAGGGAAGACTGAACCACACCCATGGGCTTTGGGCACTAGTTGGCTCTCAGTGATCCCAGTTGAGGCATTTCTGTACAATCATTTGGGGCAAGAGACAGACTTGGGGTGAGTTGAAGAGAAAATGCGTAGGCCATCAAGCATATATAGACTTAACTTGTGAGAAACTTGGTTATGGAAAATGGGTGCTTACATATGGATTCACTGATGAGAGAGGATGGTATGTGTGCATGTGCACCTATATGCATAGTCATCAGGTGCCTACATTTGGCCAGGCCCTTTTCTAGGTAACAGTTAACTATGGTAACTAGGCCAGACATGGTTCCTGCCCACGCATTGCTTTGGAGCCAGGCACACTAGGATCAAAAACCCACCCCTCTACTTATTTACCCTGTGACTCTGAGCAGGTGCACACTTCCCTGGGTCTCAGTTTCTGCCTCTGCAAAATGGCACAATGAGGCCTACCTTGCCCAGGTATGCAGATTTAAACAAGCCACCATACCTGAGGACCCTGGTTCTTGCCTGGCATTTGAGAGGCACTCAGCAAATACACACGTGCTTCTTTCCCTCACCTGAAAGAACTTAGTGGGTAGCTTTGGTGGGATAGGGGTTCCTTCATGGTGCCAAGCATGTCAGGCTTGGTAGCTCTGCGGGAGTAAGGAAATATGGACCCCCTCAAAGAGCACATCAGGAGGCCTCTCGGGGGTGGAAGCCTGAGCAGCCTCCCCCAGAGGCAGCAAGAGAGTCAGGGGAGTCAGAACTCAGGGAAGGCTAGGGACTGAGGGAGGACAGTCGATTTCTAGAGCATAGAAATCCCATTGAGCCATTACCTTGTCTGCATTATTTGCTGACCTCATTTCATTAGTGTGTCTAACCTTCTCTCTTTCCTTCTTTCCACTCACACTTAGAATGAATTTTATTCCCTGCAGCAAGAACCAACAGTAGTGACAGGGTTTAGTCCCAGTCCAGACAGAGGCACGTTGATTTTCCTGCCAGTGATGGCCAGAATTGGGCAAGGAAACAGTAGGATGTAGAGACACCTCACACAGACACAGTGCTAATTGGTTCATATAATGCTTTTTCCATGGGCTATTGCTTTGAACACTCTTCCTCCACTGGCACCCCCACAAACTTTTCTCAGAGTTCCCCTCCTCCAGGCATCTTTAAAGCCCCTTGCCTCTCTGAGATGCCCAGCTGTGGGTTTGCAGATGAGAACTGCAGATGTCATCATCCTTTTGCCTTAGAGGGGTGTGAGCTTTTTGTGCTCTGGATGAGCTCCGAAGCAAGGCCTATTTCCATACACGCCTGCAGAGTCTGCACAAAGAACAGAAATTTGGAGGAGAATTGAGTGGGCAGTGTCCCATCACCTTCCAGCGTGTCTTCACCAACTATAAATAGCCACGCTTGTTTGTGCTCATCCAAACAAGGACGCAGTGCAAGGGGAGAGCTGCCAGGAAAACCACCCTGTTTCCCGCTCCTTGCACCTCTGGCCTGGCTCAAGCTGTCCCACGTTTAAATGGAAAGTTTGCAGTAAAAAAGTGTCTGTGATTCCTGGGACATTCTTGGCCATCAAGTAGATATACAGGGACTCCACAGATATCAGCAGGGCATTTGGATCCGGATTTCTGGGGAAGGGGAAGGAGGCTGATGAGTGAAGGAAACTGGCTTACTGCTGCTACAATTTTGTCCTTTCCTGATGGAAGGATTCAATCTCCCCAGGCGGCAACTTCCCTGTGCAGAATATTAACAAAGGACTGGCTTCACATCTGCTTCTTGCACAGACAGAGCCCTCTTATACTTGTTTATTTAAGAGAGAAAAAAAATCTCTAGAATCTTAAAACATATGCATGTGGACGCTCATTTTGATTATTGCCATCCCAAGTGTGGTGGGCAAAGATACGACTGGATATTAGAAACCTTCCATCTGGTTTCAGCTCTGCCACCAATTACTTGCGTGGCCTTGGGCACATAACACCCATCCTTGGAGCACAGGACCCTTGTCCATAATAAAATGAGGGCTTGAGCTGAATGATCTCTCTTCAGTTTTAGTAGTCAGAGCCCAAGTCTGAGATGTGATGAGTGGGCAGCCAGAAAAGCTATTGGCCTCTCATCCTCAGTGGACAAGGGAAGTGAATTATAGGACCTGGTAGTTTTGCATTAGAAGAGGGTGGTAAAACAAGGTTGTAGAGTTGGAGCAAGAAAGAGACAGGGCAACCCAAGTCATTTCTCTAGGATTTTCATATTTGACATCTGCCATTGTCCACCTGAGTTGATAACCTTCGGGGTGGGGATGAAAGCTAGAGAAAAACAGGATTCTCGGTGTGCACTTCAGTGGTTTCCTGAGCGCAGGGGATGGGGCTTTTCTATTTATTTTCCTTTTCTTCTCTTCCCAGCTCTTTCCCCCCTATAACAATTTTTAGACAGTTAAAGCCCAAACATTTACATTATAGTAATAGATCCTTCTGATGGCAGGGAGAAAGGACTTCCAAAAAGAGTCATCATTGGGACTTGGGATCTTTTTTGTTCAATGGGAATCAGTGTGTTCACTCTTTTTCCCTTCGTCACCACTCACTTCTAGAAGGACTGTAGGGTCGTCTTGGTAGTTTTTTGTTGCTGCTGTTAATGCTGCTAATTTATTTATTTACTTGTTTCCTTGCCTTGGCTTCCTGTGCACTCCAACACCTTTTCCAGGCCACATGTCTTGGCTTAACTGTCCCAACTTGGGCTAAATTGGGCCATGCCACTGGCTGAGCTCATGTTCTCAAGGGATGCACATGGCACACCTTCCACGTTTCTGACTATGCACATACTCGATCTCATGTCTCAAGTCTAAGTGGGAAGAGCAGGCCTTCAGGGTAGGTTAGGTGTGTGATTTTTTTTTTTAGGTGTGTGATTTTTGTTTATCATTAGTACTTTTTAACTTGGGGAGCAAAGGTGATTCACACAGCTGGCAGTGAGAAGTGGTGGCAGGCTACCTGGCATCCTTGATGACTCACCAGCCCTGTGACCAGGAGGCCAATTGAAGCAGCTTTGAGAAGTGGTCAAGATCTTGGCTCTGGAGTTAAAGTTAGTAGGTTCAAACCCAGACCTCACTACTCTACTACTTTTATAACCTTTTGTCAGCAAGTGACTTAATCTTACTGAGCCTCCATCTCCTGATCTATATAATGAAAATAAGGGGATCACAGCTAAGGTTCTCCAGGATCTGTTTTAGTATGCAGGATCTGTTTTAGGGCTCGGGGCTCACTGAAGGAAGAAGGAAACAGTGTTGATTAGAGGGAGAAGTCAGGTTGTAATACTGGCTCACCAAAGCCTCAGCCAACTCCACAGGGAGCTTTGAAGCTAAAATAGTTCCTCCAAGTTGTTCTGTGTTGGACTGAAATGGGCAAGACTTTTATAGTGTGTGTTGTAGTCCACCCTGGAAAAGGTTTACCTCAGTCGAGGTGGCTCTCTGCAGCTGGGGTGGTCCTGGAGGGACCAACAGCATTCCTACTTGTTCCTGCTTGTAGAACATCCAGCCCTTCACTGAAGGAGGCTCTGGGCAGTGCAGCTCCGTGTCCTTGAGGCAGAGCAGACATTTCAAGGGATGGTTCTGATGATTGAATAACGTATAAAAGGGGCAATCCGCCCTAACCGATTTGGCTCAGTGGATAGAGCGTCAGCCTTCGGACTCAAAAGTCCCAGGTTCGATTCCGGTCAAGGGCATGTACCTTGGTTGCGGGCACAACCCCAGTAGGGAGTGTGCAGGAGGCAGCTGATCAATGTTTCTAACTCTCTATCCCTATCCCTTCCTCTCTGTAAAAAAATCAATAAAATATATATATTTTTTTTTTAAAAAGGGGGCAATCCTCATGCCTGGCTCATGGTAGGCCATCAGTTATCAGTTGTTGCTGTCATTTCTATGGGATTGTAGGTTCCACTCCATCCTGCTGGGTGTCCTTGGGCTAGTCAACTCGTTCTCTGTGATTTAGGTTCCTGTCCAGTAAAGCAAGGAGACTCTTAGCTGCTAGTTGCCTATTGAACTCATGTGTTTTAAGTGTCCATAACTAAAACTGCTGAGAAAAATACAAGAAAATAACAATGTTATCTTTGGTGTATGGTGATAGGCCTGCTTTCTTATATTTTCTCCTTTTATTTAACAGCTGTGGATGGAGAAACTCACCACACAAAAAACCTCATAAGAGCTAGTAAATTACAAAAGGATGGGCTTTTTTCTCTTTTGTTCAATTTAGTAACATCCTTCTTGGCAAAATGGTATCTGTGTGTTAGGCAGACTGGAGGAGAGCAAGGACCATTGAGGACTGAAACCTCATTGGGCATCAGCCGCTCCAAACACATGCTTTGGAGAATTTCAGAAATTCTGGTATTTTTCAGAACTAAAACTCATTAGCATTGTTGTAAGAGTCTATAAATACAGTGAAGGCATTTACAAATAGACTTTGTAAAACGCTTCCACACCCACAGTCTGAACACTGTCAAAACACCAGCTGCAGCTTCTCTACTTGGAAGGATCAGACTTTTTTTAAAACTACACCTACTGTGTTTTCAAAATAGTCTTGCTTCTGGCCCTGTATAGAAGATAATTTTAGCTGAAAGCCTGGGTCTGGCTCTTGGTATGAAGGATCAGGGCTCAGTAGAGAGATAGGGGATCCCAATCTCCTTCCTATCAGAATGTGGCTGGTACTTTAGAATCTGGGGAGGGGTCACTCAGAGATGGCACTGCCTATTTCTTCAGGTGGGTCCTCATGACCTGGGCCTCTCAGTCTAGGATTTTTAACTCACCCCAGGTGAGTTCCAGTTGTAGTCCCAGGTGATCACATGGGCATCTGTGGTGGGGGAGACTCTTAAAGGAGAGCTTGTAGCAGGGGCGGGCAATCTCACCTTTTACCTTGATGACACGGTTGGGGAGAAAAGGAGAAAGAGAAGAAGCTGCAAGAATTGTACAGTTTCTAATATTAAAAGTAAACTTTAAAAGAAAGGAAAAATTCACCTATAGTCTTATCCCAGAGACAACTACTATTAACATTTTGGACTTTTTCTTTCCCATCTTTTTCCTGTGTGTGACTTGGTTTGTTTTATTGGTTTTGCATAGCTATGATCATAGTGAATGTCATATAATTTTGTCTTTTGGAAAAAACGCATTTATTGTACAAATAAATAATGCATTCCCATTTTAGAAAAAAAGGCAAATGTTCATTAAATCCACAAGTGTTTTTTAGCCTGCCATGTACCAACTGCTGAACTTGATGTTAGAAATCACCCATCAGACTACCCTGGAATAACTACTAAATATTCTTCCAGTCTCTTAAAAAAAATCCCTCTTCCTAATATATCAGAAGTGCACATGGGTGTATGTGCATTGAGGTGTTTTAAACTTGCCTTTGTTCCTTGACATTATAACATCATAACATCCTGTTGTCATAAACTGTGTATAAACATTATTTCAATGGCTATATAAAAGTCTGCCAAATGCCATAGGTTATTCTACTGTTCTCCTATTTATGAAAGTTTTCAGTTTTTTTCAGTTTTTCATTATTATGAATAGCACTGTGATAGACATATTAACCTGCAAAACCCATGTGGGTGTTTTGGACTATTTCTTTAGCATTTACTCCCAGATTAAAGCAGATGAACATCAAGAGGATATACATCCTCTTCTTTAAAATTACTTCTTTTTACCCTGCACTATTCCCCAAAGGCTTTGAGATAACTTTCAAAAATTAGTTGAGAGCAACAGTAAAGGGGAAGTAAGGGTAGAAAAGTAATACAGTCCAAGATAAGATGAGCACAGTGCAGATAGGCAGGCAGACCTCAGAGATATTGCAGGTTTGGTTCCAGACCACCACAATAAAGCAGATATTGCAATAAAGCAAGTCATGCAAATTTTTGGTTTCCCAGTATGTATAAAAGTTATGTTTACACTATACTGTAGTCTATTAAATGTGCAATAATAGCATTGTGACTGAAAAAAACAGTGCACATAACTTAATTTGAAAATACTTTATTGTTAAAAAAAAAAAAAAGCTAAGCCTATTGGGAAAATGGCGCTAAATGGCCTGTTGCAGGGTTGCCATAAACCTTTGATTTGTAAAAAAACAAAACACAAATATCTGTGAAGCACAATAAAGCAAAGCAGCATAAAACGAGGTATGCCTGTAATGTGCAATAGGGTTCTCCACAGTCCCTCAAGATAGGCTTTCACTTGACTGGAAGCTTCCAGCTGTCAAATCAAAGAGGGAAATTGCAGCTCCAAGAGTCGCAGTGACCAAAATGCACAAATAAACCACATGTTCCAAAGCAGCCAACTTGTTCTGCAGTGCAGCTGCTTAACTGCTGTGCAAAGCTCCTTCTCTCCGCCAACACCCCCTCTGATGTTTCCCCCAGCTGCCCACCAGGGTGTCACCTTAGACCATCCTCCCCTTTGGCCAAGAAAAAAAAAAGCAGCCCAGTGGAATTAACTGGACTTTTGTTCCCTGAATGACCTGTTTCTGTGGACAGAACACGTATTCTTTACGTTTTAGGTGCTTGGTGTGTTCCCAAAAGGACAGAACTGTCTGGCTGTGAGTGTAACTTGAGTTCAGTCTGTTAGTGTAGAGGAAGACAGCACCAAATCATTCAGGCTCCATAAATACAAAATAATATTAAGTGCCTTGAAGACTTTTAAAAATAAAAATGCTTACCCTAGGAGGTTTGGCTCAGTAGATAGAGTGTCAGCCCACGGACTGAAGGGTACCAGGTTCCATTCCAGGGCATGTACCTGCCTTGCAGGATTGATCCCCGACTCTGATCAGGGTACATGCGGGAGGCAACCAATTGATGTCTCTCTCTCACATCGATGTTTCTCTCTGTCTCTCCCCCTCCCTTCCACTCTCTAAAAATCGATGGGGAAATATCCTCAGGTGAGGATTAACAAAGCAAAAAATAAAATAATTAAAAATAATAAAAAATGCTTTCCTACTTCATTTCTAAAACATTTCATTCAGAAAGTTACATTCAAATTAATGGGCTCTCCCAATGAAATGTTTTGAAATAAAGGTCCTCAATCCCATCGTTCCTGTTGGCTTGGGATCTGTCCAAGGGATTGTGCCCTGTGGGGCCTGAGCTTTGGTAACCAAAGGAAGGAGGGGCAACCTGCTACAGTAACCTGGCCTAAGAGGGCCCCCACCACCTTAGGTGTTGGGATGAGGTGGGAAACAAAGGCTCTGCTGTGAAGTTCAAGCTGCTTCCCCTTTCCAAGTACAGTAGTCCACATTCTCCTTGAACTCTGATTCAACCAAGCTCAGAATTTTCAACTGCCCTCAGAAAAGCCCAACAAGTCTCATAATGCACACACACAATCAGTCTAAGAGTTGTAATTTTCTCTTGGTGAAGACCAAGCCGTTTGGCTCAGCCCTGGTTCCCCAGAGTTCTCACCTCTGCTTGTCTTCGGTTGAGGGTGCTTGAGGTTATGCTTGAGGTTGAGTCAGTCTTGTTTGTTTGGGAACTGATGGGGGCTTACTTCCTTTCACTGGGTATTCTCTACCATCACAGGATATGCATGTCACACTGTGTGCTACCACCACCACTCCTCTTGAGTGAGAAACCCAGGAGTTGTCCCTGTCAACTCCCTCCCTTACCTCCAGGTTTATAGATCTACTTTAGTTTCCCTCTGCCTCCCATTACCTCCAGGACAAACTGAACCCTGTGGTACTCAGCTCAGCAGTCTGACCTTTGCCAACCTTTCTCCTCTCACTACTCTCTGGAGACCTCAGGCTTTAGCCTTGGAACCTCTGACCACCCTGGATCCTTGCTCAATCATGTGTCTTACTGATATCCTCACTCCTTTTTCCTCCAAGGCCCAACTGTAATGCCACCTCCTCCATGTGCCCTGGGACTGCCATGCATATCCCCTGCACTGAACCCATCCTCCCCAAAGGGTTTTGATGTGCCTGTATCTTACACAGCCAGCCTATACCATTTAGGCTTGTGGTTGTCTGTCTCTTTCTAGCATTGAGACCATAAGCCCCTCCAGAGTAGGTACCACCTGGTTTGGCTCTCTCAATACCCCCATCTGTTCCTCATTGTGTGGTTTGGCCTCAGGCCAGTGTGACTGCTGGAAGCCATAAGATGGACTATTTCTGTTGCTTTCCTGGGAACAACTGCTTGGCTTCTCCCTCTCATTTTATAGGCAACATTTTTTTTTTCTGATTTCGCTGCCATCACAGACCTTGGATAATCTCATTTGGGAGCTGCCCTTTTGGAGGAATTTGGAAGAACCTTCTGCTCGTGCATGAATGGGTTGTTTCTCTCATCATCTTGGAGGCCTATTCCTATCCCCAAGGGCTCCTCCTTGCCCAAATACAGAGGGAAGTCGCCCGTGTCCTGATGGGCATGGGGGCACCCACCCAAGAGCTGTCTAATTTTACAGCCTGTCCCCAGTGCCAGCTTTCAGGCTGCCAGATCTCAACTTGACACCTTGCGCCTGTCAACAGCCTGGCTGATGTCTCAGCCCCAGGCCAGCAAACCTTTTCCTCAAGGTTAAAAGTAGTTGACCTTTGACAAGCAGCATTGGCTACATTCCTTAGTCCTTAAAAGGGAAGCTCCCAGTTACTGTTTGCTGGTGCTTATTTGGCCAGGAGACAGGGGCAGGGCCTGCGTTGTACCCTGTGTACCAGCAGGAGGGTTTGTGGCTAAAGGTGCATTGCTGAACAGTCATTATTAAAATAGCCATCTTTGAAAATGTGTGCTGGAGAGGGGGGCCTCCAGTCTGTCGGTCGCTTTGCACCAAGGCCCGTGTGGCTGGAGAACTCGTTGGCTCCTACTGAGTTCCTCACAGGCGACAGTGCCACCTGCCCCCGACACAGTGCACTCCTTAACTCGCGTGCAACAAGAAAGCTGACAAAATGACAAGGACACACACCAATTATTAAATGCCTGGACTTGTGTTTTGAATGTAGGGGTGACGGTGCAAAGATTGATTTGGTTGGCAGTTCGCTCTCCGGTATCCTGGACAAGGATCTCTCGGACCGCAGCAATGACATCGGTGAGTAAGGAGAACATTCTTGCTTTTCTTTGCACAATTTTGAAGGAACTGAAGAGTTCAGTTTTCCCCTTCAAGCAATCTGGTGAGAACTAACACAGCTATTTAAATGCAAGGCTAACAGCCCTGATTGGTTTTAGGTGTTGCAGTTTTGTAAACAAGGGAAGCAATGGTGGTTCCCACATTAAAATACAATGCTTGGGAATTTTACTCTCCCCGGCCTTACAAATTCCTTGCAAGGTCCAATGAAAAGAAATGATGAATAAACCTTTTTGTAAAAGTGGGCATTAGCACTTATATTCATATTTTCCAGTGATTTATGCTTTTAATGTAATGAGGTCAATGGGTGAAAATGCAGAATGGCAGAGTTCATTGTGAACACAGCACTAAGTGTTTTGACTTTGAATTAAAATGAGCTTTGGTATAATAATTGCCACTTAGTTCACATGAGTGAGTTTTCCCAAGGTCAAGATACCACCATGTGATAAATTGGAAAGTAGCTAAAGTCTCTGTGGGTAAAAAAGTTGGAGGGTCTTTTGGGGATATGCATGGATGGGTTTGAGGTCACATGTGTGCTGGTTGAGGCCACTGTTGGTTTCACTTGGGTGACAGCCTTTTTAAGAAGTTCAAATTCAAGGACTAATTTGTTTTAGCTTTACATCTTTTATTTGTACCTATCATGGTCATAAGTTAGCACTCTCTCATATTCTACAGAAGAGAGGGGGCTACATTTGGGAATTTGCCTTTTTTAAATTAAAAATTTTTATTTCAAAATAAGTATAGATTTTGCATGCAGTTATAAGAAATAATGCAGAGATCCACATACCCTTTACCCAGGTTCCCCCCATGGTAACATCTTATGAAATTGTAGTGCATGATCACAACCTGGACTATATTGATGTTAATATAGTCCACCAGGTTCCCCAGTTTTACTAGTACTTGTGTGTATTTAGTTCTGTGTAGTTTTGTCACATGTAGATTTGTGTCTCTACCACCACAGTCAAGATACAGAACATTCCATCGCCAGTAGGATCCCTCTGTTGCCTTTTTTAACCACACCCACCTCCCCTTTACCCCTCCTCTTCCCTAACCTCTGGCAGCTACTATCAGGGATTGATTGGACATGGAAGATTTCTAGCATCATTTACTTTGGCTGCTCAATTTAGAAACAAATGTCTGATAGTTGGCAGGCCCTGTAAGAGGCACCAGAGCACCTAACACACACATTCTCATCACCTGAGGTTACTCCTCTGCTGGGGTGCCATTTTCTTCTGAACCTGCAAAAAGAGTTGCATCTTCCAAACTGCTGACCTACAGTCTCTGATCTGATCTGTGAGGGCTTGGGTGTAGGATGTGTCATTGTCACTGTAAACACCAAAAGTACTTGTCTTGTTTCCAGAAACTGTTCTATATCCTCAGTCAGCTTTTGAGAAGCTCAGTCAGGAAGCATGACCAAGAGCTTCTGACAGTTTGGGCTGTCACAATAATAATAGAAACTCTGGCCTGCTGTAGCATTTGACCTGGTTAAAAGGCAGGGAAGAACAGAGCAGTTATTGGCTGTAAATGAAAAGGAATCATTGGAATGAGCCTGATTAAGTTTTCGTTCTGTGGCTGCAGTTTAGCATTCAGGCCCCATTTCAAGGCAGGGGTGGGCACAGTGTCAGCGAAGGTACTGTTGTGTGTGTGGGGCCTCCCACAAGAAGGGAGGTATTCTCCCACCTCCAGAATATACAGGGCTGTGCCTTGCTTGTGAAGAACATTGGCCTCAGACCTTTGTTTTCTTTGGGTCTGGAGATGACTAAGGTGGCTATTGCCAAAATATGAATTTCATGTTTTTCAGTCTAACAAGCTAGTTTGTAAATGTTGGAGGCATTGATAGAAGGGGTTAGTCTATGGAAGCTTTTCATACTGTGGAAGCTAAGCACCAGCTGTATGTATTAGGAAGTCCATAAAGAAATACTGAGGTTTAGTTTGCTCTTATTTTTACAAGAAGACTATACCAGAAAACTATAATTCCTGAAGCTAATAATTTAACATATATGCCATTTGCATTGTGAGAAATGATAATTGGCCGTTATGAAATCAACCACTACATATTTGAGTGCCTACTACTCGAGTGCAAGGATGAATGGCTACCGCACACACAGGCCCTGCTTTCCAGGGTGTTGGAGTCTCTTTGGGCCCCTAAGACAGCAAATAAAAAGTGAAGTAACACTGATGGTCTGTATAAATGATGACTGAGTGGTAGAAAGTAATGCTGCTCAGGGTTGGGGATGCTTCTTGGTACCCAGGGTATGAGGGCAGGCTCTGTGAAGGGGGACAGACTTACCTGGATTTGGAAGTTAGATTTGCTTAGATAGAGGCAGAGATGTGCAGGGAAATCACATGGGGACTGCTGATAGCTGAGCATAGATTCGGCCTGGCTACAGTAGAGTGTTTATTCTGGCATTGGGCCGGGGGGAGGAGGAGTAGACTAGAAATGGAAGTCAGGACTGGATTGAGTTGGAGAGGGATGGATTTGTAATTGACTCTGCAGGCAGTGGGAGCCATTGATGGTTGACACTGAAGGAACATGATCAGGTCAAAAAATTCAGATATCGCTGATGGAGCTTTTGGGACAAATGAGATGAAGAAAATATGGGTGTCAAGAGTCAGGTTATTTGATAGTTCCAACGAGAGGCAGTGAGGGAGAGCCTGAATTAAACTGCTCACAAAAGAATTGTGAAAGAAGGAATAGATGAAGCAGCAGCAACGCGAGAGCATTATGGCTTGGCCTCTGTAACAGATTGGATTTGGGAGTGGGTAGGAGGAGAGAATGATTTGTTAGTTATGAGGTTTTAAAGTTGGGTGGCTGGGGAAAAACTGAGTTGGGTAGAAATAAGCATGTCTGGAGGAAGAACTGGTTTGGGGGCAAATGTGATGAATTCATTGAAGCATGTTGAGTTTGAGCTTTGGTCAGACATCCCCATGTCAGTGCTGGATGAAGGTTGAAAATGGAGGGCTGAGGCTGGGGAGGCAGGCAGGATGGCAGGTAGGTACTAGGACTTTCCATGAGACAAGAACACAGAGCTGGAAGGTGCACACCTGGGTTTGAGTGCTGCGGATTCTGCTGCTGCTTGGCTGGATGGCCTTCTATAAACTAAAGACTCTGAACTTCAGCTTCTGCATCTGTAAAGAACACCAAATCTCTACCAACTTCCTCATCTTGTCTTCCAAAATTATATAAAATCACTGGGTGGGCTGCAAAAAGATAGAGATGCTTATTTCTAATGTTTGTGTAGAAGTGATAAAGCCAACAAGAAAAAGAATATCCTTACCATGAGAAAAAAGAACCTAGAGCTGAAGATCAAATCCTGCTGCGGGAAGCTCACATGTATATATAGGAAAAGTGGAATCTTGCAACATCACAGGAGCCAATAACAGCTTTATTGAGGTATAATTCATGTACCGTATATAAAGGGAGGAGAGGATTTTGAGCAAAATGTCTTTAGGCCCAAATGCAGACGTGCTCTTTAGGAGAATAGGACATTGCAGAGCGACTGGCTCTCTTCAGGGCTGCTTTTGTATCTCTGCTTTTGTGGCATGTGTTTATTGCTTTGAATCAAGAAGGAAATTACTTGTACCAGAATGTTTTGTTAGTGCTTCAGACAATTGAAGCTGTCCAAATGTGGGCTGCAGTGAATAGCAGAACACAGTCCTGAAAGCCATTCGCAATCTTCAGTGTTAGCTATAAATAAATGTGTTCCTCTTAATAAAGCTATAATTTTAAATTATTATGATATTAAATTAGAGAACATGGCTTTTTCAGACCCTGTGTGGGTAGCTACCAGCATCTGTCAGCCCACGATAATTTAGAATGAAATCAGTTTGGTCCCAAACTAAGTTGTTGATGTCAGTTTGAGATATTGTTTGTATCAAACTACACAGCCATATTTCAAGGAACATAATAGAAAACATAGATGAGCTCCAACACAGGCCTGTGCATGAATAGAAGCAAAAATTAAATTGTCCGGTTTTCTCTTGCTGACGGAAGACTCTATGTTCCAATTGAATAGGAGATTATAGGCTTCGAAGTCAAGTGCCATAACATTTACTTTTATTATGCCATATATTGCAGTTCCCCTGGCATGGCGGGATTTATTGTTATACTTCAATACTGCGGAGACTTCCCATTTCTTTTCCACTAAAGCACAAGGCAGCCAGCCTCCAGGTGGGAAGCAGCCTGGGAACTAAGCATCTAGTTTCAACTAATTGACTTATAAAAAGGCCTTCTCATTCTTCTTCAGTTGCTTGCCTTCTTTGTTTTAACTTGTTTTTTCCCATTCTATTTGAGTCTTATCTAACTGTTCCCACTTCCATCTCTTTAAATGGACACCACCCCTTTTTCACTTGAGGAAGCAGAGGATTTCCCCTCCATCTTCCCCTCCCCACCCACAGACCCACACTTCACTTGGTAGTCAGCTTGGGGCCAAGTGTCAAAAGCTTTAAAGTTAGGATGAGGATCTGGTTTGAAAGCTATGAAGACTAACTTTAACTTGCCCTCAGTCTCTCACAGATGCCTCTAGGCCTATTCATTTGGACCAGGACATAAAAAAGCATTTTCCTACACCCTGAGAATGCTATTAAGAGCTAATTAATTTGGGGTGCTGACAAGTTTCTAAAACTGGATTGTGGCGATGGTCGCACAATTCTGTAAATTTGCTAAAAATGCCCAAGTTGTATTCTTAAAACGGGTGACCTTCATGGTATACAAAGTGTACCTCAATGAAGCTGTTAAAAACGGGGCGGGGGAGGGGAAAAAGCTAATTGTAATTCTCTTAGCACTCACTTTGAGATCTTAATGTCAAAAAAGATATATATACACAAGTAATTTATAAGTAAGGGGTTAAAAATGCCCCTGTGACCCACTTTATAAAATAGTTGTATTTAGACTAATAGCCATTATATTTGGTGTTTCTGAGTCCTCTGTAAACCAGTCTTTTATAAATAGCATTATGTTGTGTGTGTTTTAAGTTTTTAAATCGTTATTGTTGAAAGTATTACATATGTCCCCTTTTGTCCCCCATTGACCTCTTCTACCCTGCCCCGCCTCTGCCCCAGGCCTTTACCACCCTATGTCTATGTCCATGGGTTATGCATATATGTATACAAGTTATTTGGTTGATCTCTTCCCCCCTCCACCCCCATTCCCTCACCCCACCTTCCCTCTGAGATTCTGCAGTCTGTTCCATGCTTCTATATCTCTGGATGAATTTTGTTCATGAATTTATTTTGTTCATTAGATTCCACATATGAGTGAGATCATGTGACACTTGTCTTTCTCTGACTGGCTTATTTCGCTTAGCATAATGCTCTCCAGGTCCCTCCATGCAGTCTCAAAGGGTAAGAATTTCTTCTTTTTTACTGCTGCATAGTATTCCATGGTGTAAATGTACCACAGCTTGTTTATCCACTCATCTACTGATGGGCATTTGGACTATTTCCAGATCTAAGCTATTGTAAATTGTGCTTCTATGAACATAGAGGTGCGTATATTCTTTCTGATTGGTGTTTCAAGATTCTTAGGATGTACTCCTAGAAATGGGATCACTGGGTCAAATGGCAGCTCCATTTTAAAATTTTTGAGGGACCTCCATACTGTTTTTCACAGTGGCTGTACCAGTCTGCATTCCCACCAGCAGTGTACTAGGGTTCCCTTTTCTCCACATTCTTGCCAGCACTTGTCATTTGTTGATTTATTGGTGATAGTCATTCTGACATGTATGAGGTGATAGCCTCATTGTCATTTTAATTTACATCTCTTGGATGATTAGTGACTTTGAGCATTTTTTCATATGTCTCTTGGCCATCTGTATGTCCACTTTGGAGAAGTGTTTATTTGGGTCCTTTGCCCATTTTAAATTGGATTGTTTGTCTTCCTTTTGTTAAAGTATATGAGTTCCTTATATATTTTGGATGTTAACCCCTTATTGGATGTATCATTGACAAATATGTTCTCCTATGCAATGGGCTCTCTTTTCATTTTGTTGATGGTTTCTTTTGCTGTGCAGAAGCTTTTTATTTTGATGTAGTTCCATTTGTTTATTTTCTCCTTAGTTTCATTTGCCCTAGGAGATGTATTGGTAAACAGGTAAACATATTGCTATGAGAGATGTCTGAGATTTTGCTGCCTATGGTTTCTTCTAAGATTTTTATAGTTTCATGACTTACATTTAGGTCTGTTATCCTTTTTGAGTTTATTCTTGTACATGGTATAAGTTGGTGGTCTAGTTTCATTTTTTGTCAAATGCTTTTTCTGCATCTATTGATATGATCATGTGATTTTGTCTTTCAATTTGTTTGTGTGATGTATCACCTTTATTGACTTGTGAATATTGTACCAGCTTTGCATCCCTGGAATAAATCCCACTTGGTCATGGTGTATGATCTTTTTAATATATTGCTGGTTCCAATTTGCTAATATTTTGTTGAGAATTTTAGCATCTATGTTTATCAGGGATATTGCCCTGTAATTCTCTTTCTTTGTAGTGTCTTTATCTGGTTTTGGAATTAAGATAATGCCAGCCTCATAAAAAATAAATAGCACTATGTTTTAGATGTGTTAAGAAAGCTCTC
>NW_005362534.1:1012284-1041292 GCF_000412655.1 Myotis brandtii | reverse complement strand
AAACATCAATTTGTTGTTCCACTTATTTATGCATTCATTGATTGATTCTTTTCTGTGCCCTGACCCAGATCAAACGTGTAACCTTGGCATGTCTGGACAATGTTTGAACCAACTGAGCTACCTGGCCAGGGCTACAAAGTTTTCTTAAATTGAGGCCCAGCTGGCCCAGCCGGTGTGGCTCAGTGACTGACGTCAACCTATGAACCAGGAGGTTATGGTTCGATTCCCCTGATCAGGGCACTGCCCAGATTTCGGACTTGATCCCCAGTGGGGGGCATGTAGGAGGCAGTGGATCAATGATTCTCGTCATTGATGTTTCTATCTCTCCCTCTGCTTTCCTCTCTGAAATCAATAAAAGTATTTTTTTAATTGAGATCCAGCTGGACATTGATAAGTATGATTACAGCTGTAGTTATAGAATATTCACAAAATGTTTGGAATACTTAGGAGTGTTTTCTAAGAATATTTGTAAGTAGAATATATCTTTATAATCCTGATTCCTCTTTTAGGTACAATTTGCAGATAGTTGCTTCTGAAGAATGTAGCTGTGTATGTAATGTCCTAGTGTGAGAACCATTCCTCCAGTACAGTTACAAGTGTATGCTCCCTTTCTTCATCTGCCTTCTCCTATCTTCCTGAGATTATAGGGGGTGAAATAATAGCAGCCAGAGCGAGCAAGGGGAAGGAAAGAAGGAACTAACAGTGACTGGGGTGCCACCTAGACATCTTGTATGTTTTGAGTATTCTCATCATCACCAGCCCTCATTTTCATAGGGAAGGGGCTGGGGATAAAGAAAGCCAGGTAATTTGGGCAAGGTTAACGGGATAGTGAGTAGCAGAGTTTGATTTGAACCCAGGTCTCCCTGACCCCTGGGCCAGATATTTCAGTGCATGAAGTTGGTCTGCATCAGCAGTTCTCAACCACTCTCCCCAGATGAGGTTTGATGATATCTGGAGATATTTCTGGTTGGCACAGAAATATTTCGAACCATAACCTCCTGGTTCATAGGTTGACGTCAGTCACTGAGCCACACCGGCTGGGCCAGCTGGGCCTCAATTTAAGAAAACTTTGTAGCCCTGGCCAGGTAGCTCAGTTGGTTCAAACATTGTCCAGACATGCCAAGGTTACACGTTTGATCTGGGTCAGGGCACAGAAAAGAATCAATCAATGAATGCATAAATAAGTGGAACAACAAATTGATGTTTCTCCCTCTCTCTCTCTAAACTCAATAAAAATTTATATTTCTGGTTCATACTTAGTTTCTGGTGGGATCTACTGGCATCTAGTGGGTAGAAACCAAGGACACTACTAAACATTCCACAGTGCACAGGACAACCCCAAAATAAGGACCAATCTGGCCCTAAATGTCAACAGCACCAAGATTGAGAAAGCCTGGCTGGTGTCAAGAATCTGATGGTGAATTGGGAACTGCTGGGCCAAGGACAGTGTCCCCTCAAGTGCAGGCTTATGGCCCATCTCATTTCCTGAGAATCTCTATAAAACACAATTTGAAATAGTTTCAGAGTTTTTTGCAACTGATGACTTTATATACAAAAAAGTAAGTATATTTGAAGTAATTGAATATCAACCAAGAAAGTCTCCATGACCTTTGAGAGAGTACTCTTCCTCAGGCTTATGGCAAATCACTTGCTCTAGAAAAAAATGATATGATTTGAGTCTGATTTTTACATGGGAGGATTTTTATATTTGGGATTAGATACTCCCAAGATTTAATATTTAGTGTTTAAGTGAGTATTAAATAAAAAGACAATAAACATGAAATTTAATTAATGCTATATTATAAATTTGTGCTCTGTATACTGAAGCTTTTCATGATATATATGAAGCCATTTAATAGTGACTATTACCACAAAATTTTTGTTATGACACCAAATCTCTATAAACAAGTGATTGAATTCAAAAGTTATTTTGACACTTTTGCCTTTTCCCATAAGAAATCATTTCTTGGAGTCTTTGGACAGATTTGCAGGGAAGACTTAGATCTCTGGCTTTGAGCTATTGGTTTTCCTGTCCTTTTTTATATTTTAAATTTCCCCTTTGATCCTTATAGCATTTCAGGTCAGTTAAAGTGAATTCTCGGGTTTAATAGGACAACATATACTGTGTCCTGCCTGTCTTAAAGAACCTCCAGGAGTGACATTTGGAGTGTTCCAGATGGACTGCTGGCTGACTGTGTGTGTGAGTGAGCTGTGCCTCTCAGCTCTCTTGGGGCTAGCTGCTCTGACATGAGAGAACTTACATGCAAGGGCCACGGCTCACTCCTACAGTGTCTCTTTACCAGTGACCTTCAGACACGGCCTTGGGGATCAAGAATGTGGCTGACATTACCCATGCAGAAAAGAGGAAGATGTGATCTCTGTTATGTCAGGGTCAAGTCTGTGGATGAGGCTGTGAAGTGTGTGTGTGTGTGTGTGTGTGTGTGTGTGTGTGTACATGTGCCACTCTGGACCCTATTCAGGGACACAAATCATGATCAGACTTCACTTTCTATCAGGATATTTGAGAAGCAATATACATTTCTCAAGCATGCTGACAAAAAGCAAAAGAGATTGTGCTTAGTCAAGTAAGTGCTTTATACCAAGGAAGTGAAACAGATTGAACTTCTTGACTCCTGTTAATTCAGAACAGGTTCTATGCCTGGACCTCTCCCTGCAGTGCCTCTGCCCTGGTTCCTGACTTTTCACCTAAGACTCTTAGGGCTCAAAGCCTAGGTTTGCGCTGAGTAAATGAGCTCAAGCTGGCAACCAGCACTGGATTCAAAATCAGCTCACAAACCTCAAGGAGATGGGCTGGTGGCAAGGCCTATCCCCAGTATTCCCAAGAGTCTGATCCCAGATGTAAACCGGGGGTGTCCACTAACAGACCTTCGCAGAAACATTGGCCCACACCAAAACCGAAGTGCTCACCTCTGCCTGCTTGGTCCCCCTTAGGGCAGTCCTGGCATTTGGCAGTCCATCGCATTGGCTGGGTTTGTACTTAGTTTTGATGGGTTCCATACACATCTTTTACCCCATCACATCCAATAAGCACAAAAGTAACAAACATTCAACGTGTCAGTAGCAAAAGTCTCATGAATACTATAGAAACACAGGTGGACATTAAATAAATCAAAGTGAGGAGATGGTAACAAATGTTGCATAGCCTCATGAGAGTATTTGAAGGTGTGAATTATTCTCAATCACAAAAAATGAACAGTGCCATGCTGCCTGAGCCACCTACAGCTATTAGCCTGCTCAGAGGAAAAGTAACTGACAGGTGAAAGGAGTGGAGGGACATTCAGGTGTGTAGCAAGCTCAGTTCAGACAGCCCTTGGCTTGGAGAGGTTCACAGTACTCAGTAGTCATGTGCATTAGTGGTCCAGCCCAGAAGCTTACCTGTGTGCAGAGGCAGCATATGCTCCCCTGGGATTTTGGTCTCCTGCCTCTCTGTGGTCAGGGCCCTCGAATTCTTCCTTCAGCCCAATGACTTGGGCATTTCTGCTTTTGCTACATGCTGAGACCATTTATACTAGTAGCTTCGAGCATACAAATGTAGAGGGGTTAAAGTAAGCTATGCACAGCAAAGGGACTTATCTATATAGTACTTGTTACATTCACAGTGTGCTCAGCTGAGGCCTCTGAGCTAGGGAATAAATGTGGAGGCAAGAAGAGAACAGGTGATGTTCAGCTCTGATTGCACATGGCATTTATTTGGCCTGCAGTACCCCCTCTGCCCACTGCCTGTGGCTCACAGATTGGCAGGGCCCAATTATGGCTTCCATTTGACTTGGAAATATCCAGGGGGCTATACCACCTGCCAGAAAACCATGCTCAAGTGCCCCTTAGCCATACTAAAAGCATAATAAACAAACTACACATTATTAAGTAGGAAAGCTGAATTATCAACCTCTTTCTCTAGCCATATACTTTTGTTTAAGGTATGGTCTAGAGCAGTGGTTGGCAAACTGTGGCTCGCAAGCCACATGAGGCTCTTTGGCCCCTTGAGTGTGGCTCTTCCACAAAATACCGACTTCTGCGCATGGGCCACGAAGTTTCAATCGCACTGTACATGCACGCCCGCACGTGGTATTTTGTGGAAGAGCCACACTCAAGGGGCCAAAGAACCGCATGTGGCTCGCAAGCTGCAGTTTGCTGACCACTGGAGAGGCCTTGGCCTTCTCAGCCTCTTGCTACCTTTGATTCACTGAATGAGAAAAGTGATGAGCACTTGAAGAGTGAGGTTGGTGAGACCCACTAGAAGGTTATTAGATCTGGTGGTGACAAGCTAAGGATGAGGTGTAAGGGCCAGATTTAGAACCAAAAGAAGTCTCTTTATTTAGTTACAAGGCAACCTGCAGTGATGCTCTTTATCCCCTGTGGCCTGAACCATCTCTCCCTGAGGTTGTTCACAATCTTTGGAATTTCATAGAATCATCTACCAAACAAAATAGGCTTTTAATGTGAGGGAGTGCTGATTTTTATTTCACTAATTAAACACATTTTAAAAAATGATTGCCATCGCTCGTCCAGTGTGCCTCAGTGGTTTAGCATTGCCCATGCACCAAGATGTCGGCGGTTCACATGCCCCGGTTGCAGTTGCAGGCTCAATCCCCGGTAGGGGGTGTGCAGGAGGCAGCCAATTGATGTTGATGTTTCTCTCTCTTATCGATGTTTCTCTCTCCCTCTCCCTTCCTCTCTCTCTCTAAAATCAATAAAAATATATTTAAAAAACAAAACAAAAATATGAATGCCATCACCTGGTAGAAGGGATATAATCTCCAAGTTTTTTTAAATGAACAGATTTAGCTTACTGGGAGACTCACGATGTTGGCCTTCTTTTTCTCCTTATGACTGGCGATAACTTTATCATGGACGCATGCATACCAGTTCATGAGGTGGCATTTGAAAACCACAGGTCAGGCGCTTGTCTGCAGAGATGAGGGGGGGAGGAGAAATGTCAGTGGGAGGGCATACAAAAGGCCCCAGAGAGAGGCGGGTGTTGAAGCTCTGGCAAAAACTCACCACCCAGATATGTACAATTAGATTACCTTTTTTATAGAGATACAGTTGCTTGTGATTTTTTAAAAATGACTCATGGAATGTCAGAGTTTTAAGAGCATTTTAATTACTTTGTACCTCTGTCCTCTGTTTCCCCCGGGGCTGGAGAATGGGGCCCACCAGCCCTTCTAGCAGTTTGGGAGGCACTACCCTCCTTGCATGCAGTGAAAAGGGCACTGGTGGTATCTCCTCCTCAGATTTTTTACTCAGCATAAATATGGGCTTTTGTGTAATTCTGGACATTAGGATGTTGTTTCACACGTGCATTAAAATTTTGTGTCGGACTGCTCTTCCTTTGTCTAAGTAGAGTGCATTGACTAAGATGGAATGCCCTGTGTGACTTGCTCACTAAAAGAAAACTGACCCTCAGCCCGGTTGCATATCCCCCTACATCAGACCATTGGACCTGCCTCACACCCCTTTCGATTTTGGTTTTTCATCTTTAAACCAGAGGCTTGGATAAAATGATCAAAGGGGCTCGGGTCAAACTCTCAGCCTTATTTCTCTGAATCTGTTTCTTTTAGCTGAGTTGTCTGGACATTGAGAAAACTGCTCTTTTGGTAACCTCTGAATCCTCTTTAAGATGAAATAGCTTATTCTTTTATTTGTCTCTTTACCTCAATTCCTTTAGTTCTATTAGTTCCTTTAACCTAGAATTGATCATTTGTCCCTTTCTGAGGTCTCATCTAGGCTTTCTTTGGCCTAAAGATTTTTGCTTATAAAAGATTTGCTGGCCACCTTAGCCAGTTTGGCTCAGTGGATAGAGTGTCGGCCTGTGGACTGAAGGGTCCCAGGTTCAATTCAGTCAAGGGCACATACCTCGGTTACAGGCTCCTCCCCAGCCCAGGCCCTGGTCAGGTGCATGCAGGAGGCAGTCAGTCGATGTGTTTTTCCCACATTGATATTTCTCTCTGCCTTTCCCTCTCTCTTTCACATTCTTTAAAAATCAATGGAAAAATATCCTCAGGTGAGGATTAAAACAAAAGATTTGCTGGCCATATGCAAGTCTAGGTTATTAACAGTTATGGGTATAATAGTTATGGCATAAATTTTATAAAGTTTTAAAATTATTAATTTGCCTTTAAAAGAACTTGTCATGATCTTTTTACCCAAATTATTACAGAGAAATGTAAAGGTGTAGGATGTTTGTCATCCTAAATAAATTTGAGTTCCTAGAGCAAACCCTTATAGAGAGTCAACATAATCCCACAGGTTCATCGAGGAAAAGGTGCAGTGTATTGGATAAACCATGCTCCTTAGGTAAGCACTTTTGGATTTGAATCCTAGCTTTGCAAATTCTCAGATGAGTGACATTGAGATCCACTTTCCTCTTATATATGACAGGGTTAGTAATGCCCACTTACCTTAGAGGGTTGCTGTAAAATTGAGACATAATGATGTGATGTGGCTGACACAAAACAGGCACTTTCTGTCTGATAGTTGGTATAGCTGCAGCTCAAATAGAGAGAAGCACCAGGCATAAACCTTCATTCTTACCATGAATACTATTATTGGAAATTAGGAAAGTTCTTAAACACATAACATAAACCAGCTGGCTAAGATTTTGATAGCTACATCTGGAATCAATCATTTCATACCTATTCTACTCATTGGTGTCTTTATTTTAAAGAGTTTCTCCCATGTATATGTTAGTATATGTTTTTTAAATATATATTTTATTGATTTTTTACAGAGAGGAAGGGAGAGGGATAGAGAGCTAGAAACATCGATGAGAGAGAAACATCGATCAGCTGCCTCCTGCACACCCACTACTGGGGATGTGCCCGCAACCAAGGTACATGCCCTTGACTGGAATCGAACCTGGGACCCTTCAGTCCGCAGGCCGACGCTCTATCCACTGAGCCAAACCAGTCAGGGCGAGTATATGTTTTGATCATTCATATACTAATGCCCCCCAATTACAAAGGGATTGGGTGCTTACTTTAAAAAAATAAAAGAACCCAGGAAGCTAGAAAGTACAGTCCCCTAGTATCTCAATCTCTCCCTGACATAATTACTGTTCATTTGTTACACATACTTTTAGAAATGGATGAATTTTTTAATGTGATCATGTTATATATACGGTTCTGATTCATTATTTTTTTACTAAGTAATGCATGCTTAACATCTTTCCATGTAAGTCACATAGATCAAACTTATACTTTTAAAGGCTAAGTAATATTCTATTGTATGATTCTACCATAATCAGTTCTCTAGAAGCAGTGCGCAAAGAGGAGCCTAAGACAGGAATCTGAGAATGGGATTACTTGTACCTTAGGGGGCCATGGAAACTTCTCAGACTACACATAGTGCTCATCTTCTTATGTGTTCTTTCTTCAAACTTATCTCTTGAGAGCCCTGGTGTCATCCTGTTTCTCCTTTTCCTGTTCCCCTTTTCCAGTTGCCCTCTCCTATTTTATATGGCATAGCCAATTTCTTGTCCAGTCCAGGGGTATAAAAACCCCTGGTGCAAACTAAGAGACAGTTCTAAGATTGGTGTTGGAATTGAGAAACTGAGTGACTCTATCAACTGGACAAAAAATCCATTTACAAGTCAGTTGGTTTCCAATTCATTGCTTCTAGCAAAATTGAAAAAAATCTCTACTGAGCTGTACGTTGATGGATTGTTAAAAATAGTTCTTGATGACTCTAGACCACTCTCTGAGTTTTGATATATAATTTGAAAGGACTTCAAAGAACCGACTGACTTTGTGATAAAATTTTTTACATTTCCATCTACCTCTATTTATGTGAACAAAGTTTCTTGGCACTTACAACTATAAAATGAAAAATAGGAATAGAATTGGTACCAAACCATGTCATTTTTGTGCTAAGTAATAATCATCCAATATGCATGAAGTATCTGGGGGGGGACCCAATAAAATTCTATGTTTTATGCTTATAAATTATCAAGATGTGTGGTATGAAGGGGAAAGGAATGATGCAAAATTTTCAACTGTTAAAGAAAAGCTTATTCATGACCCTTTTTATTTTAACTATTTTTAAGCATATTTTATTGATTTTTTACAGAGAGGAAGGGAGAGAGATAGAGAGTTAGAAACATCAATGAGAGAGAAACATCGACCAGCTGCCTCCTGCACACTCCCCACCGGGGATGTGCCCGCAACCAAGGTACATGCCCTTGACCAGAATCGAACCTGGGACCCTTCAGTCCGCAGGCTGACGCTCTATCCACTGAACCAAACCAGTTAGGGCTATTCATGACCTTTTTAAATTAATGATGGTAGTTGTTACATTGCTGTAGTATTCAAATACATATTGAATGTATTTAAGAGAACAATAAAGTTATGTTTTAAAATATCAATATTTAGATTATAGCAAAGTATATCCTTTGTGACTAAACTTATACAAAATTTTAGATGTCAACGTAAGATATGTGAGGGGATACATGGGTTTTCAAAATCATTTTAGAAGGTACACTGGCAAAACAGTCTGAAGACCGCTGGCCTCATAAGTATATCATTCTACACTTAGATAAACATTTCTACAGGTTAATTTGTAGAAGTGGAATATGTGAAGGTTTACACATTTACCTTTGGCAATAGGTATTGCCAAATGGTATCTCAAAAATGTTGTGCAAGGTTCCTGAGAACTACTATTTCCAGTAAAAGAAATACACTTTTATTAAATCTTTTTGCCTAGCAAGTTGGGCCTATGTTGAACAGTTTTTAAAGGCATGAAAATGTGACGAGTTGCTTTTCCCCACTTAACATGGCTTATTATTGATTCACATGAAGCACTTTACCTCTCCTCAGTGCTAGACTTCAGTAAGACATATGCACCCTTCTCCTGATCTAAATTTGGTCCCCATGCTATCATTGCTAATTTCATCTTTTTACCTTGCTTTCATAGTAGCTAGCAGAATTTGCGAGAGAGAGAGAGAGAGAGAGAGAGAGAGAGAGAGAGGGAGAGGGAGAGGGAGAGTGTTTCTCTTTCTCAGGGGGCTCGAAGCTTCATGAAGCAGGGACCATTGCTATTTTGTCTATCCCTATATCCCCCCCCATGCCTAGCCTGGAGACTGGCTCATAGTTCTCACTCAGTAAATATGCCTTCAGTGAATGGACTGAACATGAATGAGAAGAAATACCATGATGTTGGGTCATGATAGAGATCTTTGTTGCCACTAGCCACAAGTGACTATTTAAATTTAATTTAATTTAATTTCAGTAATCACCCTTAGCCATAGTCCGTGCACTCATTAGCCACATGGGACTAGTGCAGGGGTGGGCAAACTTTTTGACTCGAGGGCCACAATGGGTTCTTAAACTGGACCGGAGGGCCGGAACAAAAGCATGGATGGAGTGTTTGTGTGAACTAATATAAATTCAAAGTAAACATCATTACATAAAAGGGTACGGTCTTTTTTTTTTTTAGTTTTATTCATTTCAAACGGGCCGGATCCGGCCCGCGGGCCGTAGTTTGCCCACGGCTGGACTAGTGGCTACCATATCGGATAGTATAGATATAGTAGGTTCTTATCACCACAGCCAAGTTTTAATGGATAGCGCTGATTTAGAGTGATTACTTGCATTCTCAAAATTATCACTATGCCTGGCATGCAATAGATATTTAATAAATGTTTGATTAAGTGGATGAATAAATAAACTCCTAATATCCCTCTCTTATTCTTGTAATAGATTTCTCATTCTAAGCCGTATTCCACTCCAAAGGCTGCCACCAGGGATATTAAAGTACAGATCTGAGTATGTCCCTTCACTGCTTGAAGTTCTTCCCAAGTTCCCATGATATCCCAGTGCCTTACGTTTCCATGCAAACATTACTTTGAACTGAATAGCCAAACATTCTCAGTTAACTAACTCCTTCCATTTCTTGCCAGAGATTTCCTTAAAGAAGTCAGCCTCTTTTTCTGTCCTTTTAAAGCACATTTGAATAAAATAGAAAAAGGCAGTTTGTTATCAAAGCATACAGTGATTTCTTCACCAAAGAAAATTACTTTTTTTTAGTATATTTTGTTGTTCTTGATGTAGAAACAAATCTCAGAATTCACCATTGGTTGAATGAGGAAAGTAAGATCAAGTGTTCCTGCTGTCTGTCCAGTGCTCTGTAGTGGAAAGAATTCCACAGATCTGAATTGGAATGTGGGCCCTGTCACTTTGTGAGTGTGACCTTGAGCAAATGATCTAACCTCTGACCTTCCCTCTCTCCCTTTATGGAATAGAGCAGCACCTACAGAGCGTGGGTTTTGGGGAGGATTACATGAGCACACATGTGTGAAAGATGGAGTAGTAGAGTGGCTGAACAGTAGCTCAAACCTGTTTACTCTCAGCAGCTTGCATCTTGCAAACATCACTCCTGGATTGTAAATGAAAACACAACAACTGATCTGCTATATCCTTACACATTTTGGAGGGCTTATTTTCCTGCAGAAGCTGATGATTGCTCAAATGAGAATTTTTTCGTTGGTGAGTCAGCTAACACAGGTGTTCATTTGACCCCCAATTATGGGCATATCTTTGTAGTCTGCACAGATGTTCCACCACTAGTCACATGATTTACGTGCAGGGTGAGATTTCCTCCCTGCAGCCCTGCGGGTTTAGAGTTTACTCATATCTTAAATCTTAATGTTTAAAAAGTATGTGTGTTTTTTTCATTAAGGTTTTAGCCTTACTATTAGATCTCTGTCTCCTAATCCCACAATTCCATCAATGGTGTATGAAAACAAAATTCTGTCTGTGTGATTTGAAAGAGTTTTCACATAATCTCTCATTTACAAAAGAATAACTCTTCAAAGCTGATAGCTAAGATCATTCTCTTTTTTTCTGGTAGAAAAACTGAAGCTCAGAAAGGTTGTTTGTTAATTTATTCATTGATCATTAATTGAACACTCACCTCAAGCCAGGAATGATGTTAGGCCCGGGACAAACAGAGATAACAGCCACAGTGTTTTCCCTGGCTCATGTGGGAGATAGATAAGTCAACAAAGAATGTCAGTTCAGGGTGCTAAATGCTGAGATTGGAGTGATGGGTGACTAGGGGAGCAACCAAGCCAGACTTTAGGGTGCAATCTGGCTTCTTGGAAAAGATCCCAGTTGCCTCAGCCAAGCCTTGATGGCCCCAGTGGAAGGGAGGAGAGGAGAGGGGACAAAGTTGGCTGAGGGACAGAGAGGGAGGAGGGACTGGCTCTAAGGCACTGGGATTTCATGGACACGTGGGAAGAACTTCAAGCATTGAAGGGACACACTCAGATCTATACTTTAACATCTCTGGTGGCAGCCTATGGAGTGGTATGGGGCTTAGAGTGAGAAATCTATTATAGCGTTTCCAGGTGAGAAGTTCCACCACTTTAGTGATCCTTGACAGGAGCATGCGGAAGGAGGGATGGCTTCCAGAGATAATGGGAGATAGTGATGTTGCCAGGTTTCAAAGGAAGGAAACTTCCATTCCAGGGCTTTCTCGAGTCCAGAGCAGTGAGCCGCAATGAATAAACAGAGCCATTTAAGAGCTTGCAAATAGTTATTTTGGTGACAGCTGGCTTGTCTCATACTTCTGACTTTTTCTTCTCTGTGTTTTCAATGGATGTGCTTTAGGTCACCTGTGGTCACTCATAAAATCCCTCCTATCCGTGGAAAATGAGTCCACATTTTCTAATTGAACTAAATAGGGTGTGACTGAAATTCATGGAAAATGGGCAATTCCATGTGGCATGAAGAATCAGAGGCCTTTCCAAGCCAACTCTGTGTCCAACATGAATTATCCCCGTATGTCTGCAGAGGGCTCATTTTCCAAGTATCACAAAAACCAAGAACCTCTCATCCTTATGAAACTGGCTTTTAAAAAAATACCCACCATTCCATTTGCCAGCTCAATAGATTTGGATTGACTTATAGGCATTAAAACTATATTTTTATTAAGAGGAAAAATTCCCAGCCAGGCTGAGAAAGCTCATATCAAATTTCAGCCTGATTCATTTCAAAACCACCATGGAAATTGCGACATTTTCTTCGCACCACAATGGGTTAGTCATGGAAATTCTGCCTGAATCTCAGCTACCATGATCACAGTCATGAGAGCGTGCTCTGTGCCACCGAAAACTTAGGTTACAGTGCTGAAGAGTTTCCCCCTTCACTGTCAGAAAGCAGAAGTGCGTTGCAATTCAGGGTCTGAGGTCCCTATTTCAGCAAGTGACCTCATACTTGGTGTGTCCTTTTTTTTTCTGGAAGTTTTTTATTGTTGTTTCAAAAAGTGCTTTTTAAAAGCTCAAACTAAAGAAAGTTCAACGTAGCTGAATATGCATGAAGAAGTGAAAAGCCCCTCCCCCCCCGTCGGACTCTGACCCTTTTGAGTGACAGATGAGGCAGTCTTCTTGGCCATCTGTCGGGAGACGCTGGCTGAGTGTAGCCAGGCTTCAGCATGTGTGGGTCTTTTTAGTGCAGACCTCAGCCAGTAAAATGAAATGGGCCAGCCAAGCAGCCGTGGCACAGAATGCTGCCTTCCACCCTGAAGCTGCCTCCTCACATCCCACTAGCAGTCACTTCTGTAAGCTGCACTCCTAGAATCAGAGTTTTTTCTTGAGCATAGTTTATGCATTCATTGGCTTGTTGAGTTGTTCACATGTTCCTTCATTTGCAGAATATTAAGCACGTTTTCTCCAGGAATGTGCTAGACATTGAGAGCTCAAAGATAAGTTCCTGCCCTCCTGGGGCTCGCAGTCTAAGTGTGGGAAACAGACACCCACCTCTGAGTCATTTTGAAAGTATGATTTATGACAGACCACCATCTCACACACCATCAAACCTGCAACTCCCAGGGGGCTTAATTATTTTAGGAGGGTGGGTGGGGAGCAAAGATGGATGGAGTCCTCTCTGGATTCTAGCAGATGCTTCCTGGGCATGAACTTGTCTATTCCTGCACACCAGTGCATGTACAGAGTCCATCTGAAGGGGACCTGGGGCCATTCCACATGCTCCCCACACCCCTCTCCCATCTAACTCTGTATGCTGGGTCACCTCATCAGCCTCCTTCTCACTTCAGCTGCAGTGTTTCTGACCTGTCACCAATGCCCAAGCCTTTGGTTACCACTTTGATCGACTGCTCTGGCCCCTTATTGCCCCCTCCCCGCAAACGGGTCTGCACTGCCCAGCCCAGTATTGCGTCTTACTCCTGATAACTCACCTGCCCTGAAGTCTCTCTACTCACTGGGCCCTGGAACACCCCATCACTTACCTGATGGCCCCTACCCCAGCTCACTCTCCTCTCTCTGCTTGGTCAAGTCCTTACTTATCCCTCCCTCCCCTTCTTTACTTGCCTGCATGCTCATATCACCTGGGGAGATTGAAACCCTACCCCTGCCCAGCCTTTACCCCAGACAAATTCAGTCAGTCCCCAGCATGGGGTCCCGGCATGAGTCAAGTCTTTTTACTTGTCCAGGTGGTTCCACTGTGCAGCTAAGGTGGAGACCCAGAGTCACTTAGCCTTTAATTGTTCTGTAATGGCTTCACTCTGCTCAGATTTTGCCTCCAGAGCTTGCTTCCATTTCCTGGACAGAGCCATAATATAGGTGGTCCCTCTCAGCCCCTGGTAGCACACAGCCAAGGCCCCCAGCAGCACCTTGTTTGCTGGAACCATTATCAACCCTCTCCTTCACCTCCCATGGCTGCCTGCTCAGCATTTGCTCCTCAGTTCTGTGTCCTCTCTCCTTTCTCTCAGGCTTCCTCTGCAGTCTTTGTGGCCCCTGTCCTCTGTAACCAGCTGCCCCCCATGAGCAGACCTCCCTAACCTGGGCCTTATTTCCTACTCCCTGTTTGGAAGCTGCATAGAGAACCTGCTAAACACATTGTATACAGTGTACGCAAGGATGTTGGTGGACACGTTTCTATAATTTAAAAAAATTGGAGTGGGGAATGATATGGAAATGAATCATCCAATAATAGGGGATTGAGTCAATAAAACATGAATTGCCATGCAGTAGATTATACAGCAATCAAAATATTTATGAAAAAAATTTAGAGTTGTGGCATGTTATGTTAATGAAATAAACAGATGCAATACTACTTATAGTGTGAACTAGACTATTTATAGAAAAAGCCCGGAGGGTAATATACCTGCTAATAGTAGTTGTCCCAGTGTGGTAAGATTATAATTGACTTTCTTTTGTTATTACAATTTTATGTGTTTTTTAAAAATTATACATTGAGTAAAAGTAAAAAAATATACTTTTATAATCAGAGAAAAGGTGACTTTAAAAAAATTGAGGGAATGATAATGTCAGATGGTAGCTTTTGCACTCAATCCAAGTGTGTAATGAGGAATTTCCTTTTCAGACAACGTGGAGTTAGTAAAGGAGTCCTGGGGTGTAGTCAGGAGGGGGACTTTTAGGAAAATAAGATTTTCTTAAAGGGAAGGCCCCTGAGAGGGTCAGAGCAGTGAACTGGCTCTGGAGAGGCCCACCTAGCAGTGGAGGTCTTGGCCCATCCCTGAGCCCTACTGAGCTGGCTTGCGAGGTGGGACCCTTTTTAGGAGCCTCACTCTGGTGCTGGGTGCTGATTGGCTCCTCCTTTGGTCTCTGAGCACCACCGATATTTTTCTTTATGCTGTCTCTGCAGATAGTTAGCCTTTGGTTATATTTGCCTTGCTCTGATAAAATAAAATAAGTTCATTGACTGGTTATTCATTTACCAGGTGCTAGCATAAAGTCACTTCATATAATCCCTGGTGTAATGTAATGGTTTGTACTGATCAGTGACGTGTGCTTGGTTTTGCATATTCCACTAAGGGAAATAATTTGCAGACAACACCTGCCTGCTCATTAATAGAATAAAGCCATCACACAGCCGGCTCACTTATCATAACCATCAATAAAAGAGAGCTCTCCAAAATAAGGAGGGGAAAAACACACATACTTTTTAAAAATTCTTTATTGTTGAAAGTATTACATATGTCCCCTTCTGCACCCCCCATTGTCCTCTCCCAGCCTGCCTCCACCCCCCAGCCCTGGCTTACACACCCCCTGATGGGCACTTAGGCTGTTTCCAAATCTTAGCTGTTGTAAATTGTGCTGCTATGAACGTAGGGGTGCATATGTTCTTTCTGATTGAAAACATACATAATTTTTATCAGTCTGTTCAATGCTTCTATCTCTCTGGATCTATTTTTCTTATTCAGTTTATATTGATCATTATATTCTACAAATGAGTGAGATCGTGTGATACTTACCGTCTCTGACTGGCTTATTTCGCTTAGCATAATGCTCTCCAGGTCCATCTATGCTGTTGTAAATGGTAAGAGTTCTTTCTTTTTTTGCAGCAACATAGTATTCCATTGTGTAGATGTATCACAGTTTTCTAATACACTCATCTGCTGATGGGCACTTAGGCTGTTTCCAAATCTTAGCTGTTGTAAATTGTGCTGCTATGAACGTAGGGGTGCATATGTTCTTTCTGATTGAAAACATACATAATTTTTATGGGGGAAAAAAAGGAGAAACATGTAATACTCTTTGTAATAATTTAAGCAATAAAAATATATATTTAAAAAAAATTTTTTATCTTTTCTCTCCTGAACCAGCAGATTTTCAGTTATGGGTTAGGATGCTTTCAGTTACAAATAAAGAATATCTAATTAAAATTGGCTAAAATAACAGAGGGTAATTAATGTCACATGGAAAGTCTGGGCACTAGATTATTCCAGGGTTGGTGGGTGGCTCATTGGGCTTGTTGGTCACCCAAGATATTTCAATTTTTCTCTCTGCCATCCTTATAATCTCCAAGAGCATTGGCCATACCTCCCCTCATGGTCATAAGATGACTGCCACAACCCTACACATCCTATCCATTCATAACAACATCCCAAACAGGAAAGAAGAAAGGCAACAGCACAAATGGCCTTCCACTCAGTTGGCACTTTCCAGCCAGAGAGGTAATGTCTTTCTCAGAGTCTCTTAGTAGATTTCCCTTTATTTCTGTGACCCAAATTGGGCTACATGTCTACCTCCAGACCAATTGCAGGCAACAAGGAGCATGATTGACTTAGACTAAACATGTTTCAGCCCAGGGGCTGGCACACTGTCCTGAAACAAAACTAAACTGTGTTAAAGGGAGAATGGGGAATGGTTTTGGAAGGCAGTGCCTAACATAGTATATGAAACAGTACTTTTGTCAGGAAGAGATGGTGTTGCCCTAGTCACAAGCAATAATGGGTCTCAGGGTTGGCCCCTTTCTGCCAGCCTTTCCTTTGTGCATCACATACACGTCTACACTTCATTTGTAAATCCCCCAAACTCTGTAGATCCAGGTAACAACTTGATCTGATCATTTGTTGAAGAGGGTGACAAAATCAAGGCAGAGGCCTTCCTCCTGGTCACATGCCAGGTACAGTAATGATCTGGCTGAATGATTCTACATTCATCTGAGACATTAGTCACAGAGATGTGAGGTTCCTGAGGGCAGGCTCGTGCCCACCATATTCACTGGTGTATTCTTGGTATTGAGCTGAGTGTGTGTGGTGTGTGTGTGTGTGTGTGTGGCATGTACTAGTTGCTCAATCATAATGGAGTAAATGAATGAACATGCTAATGACCAAATAAGATGATGCCTTTATTGACTGATGCCTCTAGAAAGAGAATGGTGCCAACCTCTGTGAATTATCTGAAGAAGTAGAAGCTTGCTCTCCATCTATAGGGAGTTTATGGTCTAACGTTAAGGTGAGAGCTGATGGCCAGAGTACTGCAGCACAACCAGAGGAGGAGCCTGCCGTCTCTTGTCTTTTGTAACTATGACCAGCATTCACGTGTCCAAGAATGTTGTCATACCTCATGATAACTACTTCTTATTATGAGGCTGCAAGAATGTTTTATCTACCAAAATGAACTTAAATTTGTGGAAAAAAGAAGATTCATTCCCTTTACTCCTCTTTCTGTAGCTTTTCAAGATTTATGAATATAGGTGTAGAAAGGGGAAGAAAAATCCTCTGTCTCTCTCCTCCATGTTATCTTGTTAAACTGAGGTGGAAATGATTCTTCATTCCATTTGAGTCATGTTTATTGGATGACAAAAGGATGTAAACAGCCTTCATAAATGATGAAATGTAATCCAAGCATCAAGGATGATTGTCAAGGAAAAGAGATTCTTTCTGGCACATTATGAGAACCATCCTCACTCCTATTGTTGCTCTTAGAAATCTGTTTTACTTTTGTTTTAGACCTAGAAGGTTTTGACTCCGTGGTATCATCTACTGAGAAACTCAGTCACCCAACCACAAGCAGACCAAAAGCCACAGGGAGGCGGCCTCCGTCCCAGTCCCTCACATCAGTAAGTGTCTTCTCACTTCTCTACAGCTCAAATGCAGGAAACATTAGAGATTCTAGTTAAGGACTCTAATGCAAGTGGCTGTTTGGAGGACAAGCGGGAGAGGGAGATTATGAGATACACTGTTGATCAAAAGTGATTTGAGAGTCCTGGAATCAAGCAGTATTTGTTTGTTCTTGGTGTGCCTGCCAGCCAGGTAGGCTTTCACTGTTCCCACTTTCCCTCCTTCTCCTTCCAGACTGATTATTGTTTGAATCTGAAATGAAATTGGTAAGAAAAAATGTCATGTTTTATGGTAGGAAAGGAGAACAAGGCTGGTTTGGTCTATAAACAAAACAAAACTATTAAAGAAAGCTCTGTCACTATGCAGTGTTTGGCAGTGACAAGCCTTTTTCTCCCACACAGACCTTACAGAGTTTACTTTTAAACATATGAGGCACCTGGTCATGTTGGAAAGTACAGTCAGAACCCTCTGGATAACCCATAGAATTTTTTTGTTTGGGTTGTTTTGAATAACTTCTTTTCTCATTGGAAACCTGTAACACATTATTGTACCAAATTTTAACAATGAAATTCATAAAGAAAGTTATCTGTAATACTGCTCCCCAGAGCTAAAATCTGGTACTTTCTTGCTATAACCTTAGCTTTTATTTAAAATTCTATTTGTGTCTATAAAATTGTTTCTTAAAAAATGGGATCACTTAGTATGCATTGCTTGGAAGTTGCTTGTTCACCTTATATTGTTCACCTTTCTCCCAAATCATTACACATTCTTCCATAACATCACATTAAATGGCTGCCTGGTGTTCTAATTTGTGAATAGATGATAGTTTATCTAGCCAGTGCACTATCATTGAACATTTATGTTGTTTCTGGTCCTTCATTATAAACACTGATGTGAATGTCATTGTAGAAAAATCTTGATGCTCTGCAAGCAGTGTATATGTGTCTGTCTGCCTGTCTTTCTATCTCTCTATCTATCTCTCTATATCACATTGCCTTGCCCTTGCTAGGAATGCAGGTCGAAGGCCTTATGACCTTCATCCTGATATGCAGGTTTCCCAGGATACTTTCTACTTTCACCTCATCACTGATCATCATTTAGAAGAAAAAGAATGCAATTTCTTTAAGCCTCTTCTCTCGTATCTTCTGAGTCTGACAGTGTGGTTTGAGTTATCCTCTTTTTCCTCTTGTATGAAACAAACCTAACTATGTATTGACACCTTTTGTGAAGAAAGACTTGAAAAAGTGGCTTACATTTACCCTCTTATATAGAGTACTGTGTCAATACCATCTTCTTTCCCTTTTTCATGTCACCTACTCACACCCTCCCTTTTGCATCTCATATACACACAAGCTTTTTAATGGCTTCTTGGTATCTCCGTATTTAAATTTCTAATCTTACCTCTTCCATCTTTTCTACAAATCTTTCATCATTTTTGTTTTCCCTCCAAATTCTTCCCAACTTTTCAAGATCTAGAGGGCCTTGAGGCATCCAGAATTATATACAGAAAAGTGCAAATTACCATCTACCACCCCACCCTTGGTACATACATCCCATGTCTGGGAGTTTATACAGGATGTCCCCAAAAATGTATATACACTTTAACAGCTGATAGTTCAATTTTGAAAATGAAATGTATTTTAATAAACAGTGCCTTTATAATTATTCAATGTGTATATACATTTTGAGATACCCTATATATATTTTGGGGACCAAGTAAAAGCATCTCATCTTTGCTCTGCTTTTAGACTACATATTTGTTCATTATAATGAGGAGACAAGCAAAATACAAGTGTCAAGTGCTTTGAAAATCATACAGCATTATGTTAACAGAAGCTATGTCAGCTAAGGTGTAATTCTGACAAAAGCATTTTCTTTTGGCTTTATCCAGTCTTCCCTTTCAAGCCCTGATATCTTTGACTCCCCAAGTCCCGAAGAAGATAAAGAGGAACACGTTTCGCTTGCACACAGAGGAGTGGACACATCAAAGAAAACTTCAAAGACTGTTACCATATCCCAAGTGAGTGACTGGCCATGGTGAGGGTGTCACGACAGCACAAGATCCCTGCCTTTTTGTGTATGCACTGATGATGAGTTATAAATCAAACAAGGATAAATAAATGTCTCTGTCAGTTCAAGCTGCTATAACAAAGTGCTATAGATTGGGTGGCTTATTAACAATAAAATTTAATTCTCACATTTCTGGAGGCTGGAAGCCTGAAATCAGGGTGCCAGCACCATCAGTTTCTGGTGAGGGCTGTCTTCTGAGTTGCAGACTGCCAACTTCTAGTATCCTCACATGGCAGAGAGAGGGTAAAAGCTTTCTTGGGTATGTTTTTTAAGGGCATTAATCCCACTCACAAGGGCTCCACCCTCATGACCTAATTACCTCCAAAAGGCCTCACCTCCAAATACCATCAAAATGGGTTAGTATTTACACATATAAATTTTGGGAGAGCACAAACATTCAGTTTGTTGCAACAGACAATGCAAGTTTTTGTCATTCTTTAGTGATGGTGCTTTAGTGATTGTCATCAAAATCCCCAAGGCATTTTACAAAGTCTCCAAAACTGGGCAGAATCCCTGAGAAACAAGTTTGATGATTTCCCATGTTTTCTCTTGTGGTTTGATCTCTTCATACCATCATCCACATATATACAAATGCCCTTGCACACTATCACCTTCTCAGAAACCAAGACAACTTAAAAAGCCTATAGGTGTCTAGAAAGAACACATTAACTGTATTAAATGTTGTGCCCTCTGCCCACACATCTTGTCTTTTATGTTCAAAACTGGTGGTGTCACAAACTATGGTTGGCAGCTCATGAATTTGAATAATTAATGGTGGTATCTTAAAAGGTGATTTGTATTTATTAGGATAAATTTATAGTCTAAAAACATTTTAATTTCATTGTATGCCCAGGGGATGGTATAGCTCTTCTAAGTTACTGGCTTGTGTGAAGCAAAGAAGACATTGTTTAGCAACTGTGTATGGCTTCTGAAGGATACCCTGTACAAATTCTGCTTGTCCTATGAATGTGAACCAAGATTTTGAAATTTATGCTAAGGGAACCCAGGCAGTTGGAATTTCCTATAAATACTTGCAACTACTTTCTGTATAAAAGTAGAAAACTGTAGTCGTTTTTAAAGGCAATTGAAACAGGAATTAACACAAAGAAATAAAAATTTATGTAGGATTTTCCTTCTCATAGATTTAAAATTTTACATGCATGGATTTTCTTTAACATCTGAATACAGTATTCAAAACTATTCTATAAAAACATATTAATTGTAATTATTCACAAAAGTGAAGCATTCTTCCTTTATAAAAGGACTAGAGGCCTTATGCACGAAATTCGTGCAAGGGGCTCAGCCCTCGCAGCCCCAGCTTCATCTGGAAGGTCGTCCAAAAGGATGTCTGGAAGGACGTCCGGAAAGTCGTTTGGCTGTCCGGTCTAATTAGCATATTAAACTTTTATTATTATAGATTCCATTTGCAGAAATTGGCTTTAGACCTGTTTTTTTCAGGTTATCCTAGGTATACAAGGTTAGTTGCATTCTATCTGACCTCTCAGACAGCCTTGGGGTGTTTCTACAGTGACATCTACTGGTGGGCAGAGGCTCTTCACATTTTTTATTTTTACAGTTCTATCCTTTAGGCCAGCAGTTCTCAACCTCTGGGTCGCGACCCCTTTGGGGGTCAAATGACCCTTTCACAGGGGTCGCCTAAGACTATCGGAAAACGCATATATAATTACATATTGTTTTTGTGATTAATCACTATGCTTTAATTATGTTCAATTTGTAACAATGAAAATAAATCCTGCATATCAGATATTTACATTATGACTCATAACAGCAGCAAAATTACAGTTATGAAGTAGCAACGAAAATAATTTCATGGTTGGGGGTCACCACAACATGAGGAACTGTATTAAAGGGTCGCGGCATTAGGAAGGTTGAGAACCACTGCTTTAGGCTCTTTCACTTCCCTGCAGCTGTCATGTCATGTTGTTTATTGCTTCTAGAAATTCCACATGAACTAATTTGGTGAAGGTATATGGTGTCCTCTATTCTGTGAGAATTTTTAAAAGTATTTGTTAGTTGAAATGGGCCAGGAGAGCAAGTCATGTAGTAAATGCTCAGAGAAGCATTCATTCAAGAAATGCCTGGAAGCCCGTCAGTGTGAGGACATTGATGGGTTGGGGGAGGTATATGAAGATGCAGGATGGAAAATGTGAAAAAGTGTGAACTCAGGAGTAGGAAAGAAACAAAGAAAATAAAGACAGTAGAGTGTGAATTTTCAGACTTGGGTAACCACAGTCATGGTGCCAGGCTTGAGGGTCCGGCTGATGGAGGAGAGGATTGAATCCCAGCTCTGCCAGTTATTAACTGTGAGACTTGGGGAATTTCTAAACCATGTCCCTAAGCCTCCATTTCCTGCTCGGTCAAACATGTATGCCAACTGGTCCTTGTTTCAATTGTCTAGCCGATGTCAGGCAGGTGACCAGTGCTCCATAAATGTCAGTCCCTCTTCCCTCTTATTATAACTCCTATGAACAATAAGCATGGAATGGCTGATCGCTATCTCTGGCAGCAGAAAGCGCTTTTCCTCAATGGTAACTTGGCAGAGAAAAGGCAAGCAGAGAAGCTGGGAATGCTGGCCCATCTGCCTCTGTCGTACTCTGCCCAGTCTCTCCCTCCAGCACAGTCTGACTTCACACTCTGTCTCCTTACCATGCCAGCCAAGCCCCTTCTTGGCTCCCGCCCTGGGTGCCTGCTGCTAGAGGGAGTTCCGACTGTGTGGCCCAGCTTCACCACCAACCTTTTCTTCTGCCTGTCACTCACCCTTTCACCTCCCAAAGTCCTCCCCACCTGTCTACATCTCACCTTCCCTTGGTACTGTCTCCTCCCTTGGGCCTGCCACATGCCCCTCTTCCCTCCAACCTATGACTGCCCCATGCCCTCCCACCCCCTGGTCTCCTCAGAATACTTCTCCATCTGGCCTCTACCTATCTCCTCCGTCTCCAGCCGGGTCCTCTCGGACTCTTTCCCTCAGCATATCATCCAACTCAGGGTCTCCCCCATCTTTGAGAGTGAACAAAACGATTTCTTGATCCTGCCTCCTCCTGTGGCTTCTCCTTGAACACTGTATCCCATTTTCCTTCCTCTGCCAAGTTTTTGGAAAGTGTTCTAAACTTGCAAGTCACACCCCTCACCCGTGTCGGGCACTGACTGCCTTGATCAGGTTTCAGTCTCCCTTCCTCCAGCAAGTGGGCTCCTCCAGTTTTCCTCTTAGCACCCTTGACACACTTATCCAACCATTTTTTTCTTTCTGGAAATTCTTATAGGGGACTTCCATAACCCAGGCTCCTCTTCTGGTCTGGCTTTGTCCCCTCTCACCACTCTGTCCTAGTCCTCAAGGGTTTACCTTTTCTTCCCACCTCTTCAATTTGGGAAGTCCCCAGCTTCCATCATTGGGCTTCTTTTCTACTTCTGTGCTGTTCACCCCCATGGCATTCTATTCCTCTGGCAGTTTCTCTGGCCCAGCTCACTCTTTCAGTTGTCGGCTCTGCCCACTAGACATGTACTTCTGCAGCTCTCTGTGCTTCCCTCCTGTGTGCAGACTTCCCTCTCATCTGCAGGGTGTTCGTTGGTCTGTCTGTCTACACCTTAGTGAGTTCTGAGCTCCTTGAAGGCCAGGAAAATGTTTTGCTCACTCAGAGTTTTCGGAGCCTAGCAAGGAGGTGCGACTCTGGACGTGTACATTAAACAAATAGGAACTGCCTGGCCAGAAAGGTGATCCAATGTAAAACATACAAGGAAAGACACTTCTATGGGGAATGCTTACACCAAGTAGGCCCTTGGGGCTTGTAGGTGAAAGAATGAGTGAGGAAGATGGGGGCGGGGAGGCATGGGTGGTGGTGTAGATAGGGGGTTGCTAAACATGAATCCCTAGCCTGAAACCTCTCTACCCTCCCTTGTCACAGGTGTCTGACAACAAAGCACCCCTGCCACCCAAGCCAGGGACCATGGCTGCAGGTGGTGGTGGTGGACCAGCCACTCTGTCCACGGTGGTACCCGCCCCCCTGTCGTCCTCTTTGGGAACAGCTGGACACAGAGCCAACTCCCCATCTCTGTTTGGCACGGAAGGAAAACCAAAGATGGAGCCTGTGGCCATCAGCCAGGCGGCCTTGGAGGAGCTAAGGACACAGGTCCGAGAACTGAGAAGCATCATCGAGACCATGAAGGACCAGCAGAAGTGAGTATCTGGGGCCCCTTCTTCTTCTCCCTCTGGGTCACTCTCTGCTGGGCCAGGGCCTAGTCTGTAAGCCTGGGTCTCAGCCTGCCCTGGAGGGTGGGCCAGCCTCCCTGTGATGGCAGCGGCAGCAGGAGGTGGCAGTGAATATGAACTCAAGAGACTTCACAGAGCTCAGCTTGGCCTGCTGCATGTAGGAAGGGTATCAGTTGGCTGATGTGTTAATGGGGAAGGGGCAGTTACAATGACTTACGTGCTTTCCTTTCAGCTGCTGAAAGGAAAGATCTTTTTTTGTTTTTTTGGGATACCCTATATATATTTTGGGGACCAAGTAAAAGAGGAACACCCTCTTTTGCATTGTTATTGCTTTTAATCCTCATCCAAGTATGTTTTTACTGATTTTTTTTTTTGAGAGAAAGATAGGAAGGGAGAGAGAGAAACATCAATGTGAGAGGGAAACACCAATCAGTTGCCTCCCATATGTGCCCTGACCGGGGATCCAACCCACAACCTGGCTATGTGCACTGACCAGGAATCAAACCCAAAACCTTTTGGTATACAGGATGACACTCCAACCAATTGAGTCACCTGGCCAGGGCAAGGAAAGATCTTAAAATCCCCATAAAATACAGTATGCACATGTACCACCTTTTTAAAAATATATATATTTTATTGATTTCAGAGAGGAAGGGAGAGAGAGAGAAACACCATTGATCCGCTGCCTCCTGCTCGCCCCCTACTGGGGATCGAGCCCACAACCCAGGCATGTAACTTGACAGGGAATGGAACCAAACCGTGCCCTCCTGGTTCATAGGTCGATACCCAACCACTGAAACATGCAGGCCAGGCTGTACCACTTCTTAATCAGCCCAACAGCCAACTTTTCCTCTAGCATCAGAAAAATTTCAATTATTTCAGTTAGCTGCCCATTATAGTAATTAGTTTGCATTTAGGGGCTGTCACGTATGAAAAGACAGGGAATCTTTAAACCCAAGACTTTATACTGAGCAAGTTGTTCTCCCGAGACTCAGGGGCTCCCTCCATGCATGCCCTCACACATGCTCTCTCCCCACCTTTCATCTTCAAGGAACACTTCGATGGGGAGAAAGATCTGTAAGCGAAAATAGCTAGCACACATAAATATTACCCTGTGCCATATGCAGTGACAAAAATAGTCAAAGGGTTAGAAGTCAGAAGGTATGGAATGGTAAAAAATATCTACAATGAAAATGATTATGTAAGTACATTTGAAAACCAGTAACCTATAATGAAGAGATAGTGTCCAGTCAAGATGGCAGAGAGGAAAGACAACAGAATATGAACCTGGATACCTGGAGCCTAGTCACTGAACAAGTTGGCCATCTCTCTAGGCCTCAGTTTCCCCCATCTTCTTTTAGGAGAAGCTTCAACTGAGGGATCTTAAAGATCATGTCAGACCTACTATTTGATGGCTACATATTTTGGGAGCCCAGAAATAATGGCAACTCTTTCTGTCTCTGATAAATTTTAAGCAATAACAATGCAAAGAAGACAATGTTCTGTCCACATTTTCCTTGCAAAAGAGTCAGAATGATTTTGTAGTGAGAAGAGGCTTCTTATCTCTTATTGGGAAAGTCTGGACTTTTGTTTAATTTCATTGTTGTTTGCTTTTCAGACGAGAGATTAAGCAGTTACTGTCAGAGTTGGATGAAGAGAAAAAAATCCGGCTTCGACTGCAGGTGGGTCCCTTGGGGTCCTGCCTCACGAGAGGCTCAGTTGGGGGTAGGGGAGGCATCAGGGCTTTATTTTGAAAATAAATGATTGTTACTTCTCTGCAGATTTAGGCATACTTCCTATGGCAATTTTCTTAGAATTTTATAAACTCACTTTGCATCCTTTCCTAGGATCCAGGAAGCTTGGGGAAGGAAGACATTAGTAACTGTACCCCCAATTGGGTTTCTCACTTGGAATTTACCTGAAACATGTCCTCGGTGAAAAGTTTCCCCTGGTTTCCAGAGGCCTCATTGTAGTAATGGCCAGAAGGCATGGCATTGGGGAGACCCCATGGCCAGTTGGCTTTTGTTATGTGGTCGTTGGGATTCCAAGAACCACAGTTGCCTACACTTGGCACTTGCTCTTTATCTTTTTACTTCTCCCTGATGGTTGTGTCAGTACCATCAGAGTGTCAGAGCCTTGTACCCCTCAGATCCAACTCAGCTGTTACCAAATGGCCAAAGGAAGACTTTCAGCTTTCATCCAATGGTGATTAGGACCCATGCTGCTTAAAGAAAGATAGATAACTGCTTGTCATCACTTTGGAAATGCTGACAGATACCACCCTGGGCCCAACCACTGCTACCTTCCAACACTGCCAGGTGGTCCTGCAGGTCAGGACAGCCTGCCCCACCCTCTGGCCAGGAAACTAGAACAGTTGTTACTTTTGACAAATTGTGGATGCTGGTAGCCTGAGAATTAAAACATCCGCTATTTCCTAGCGCATCCCATCTGCATGCCTGTTCCATAGGTTTGTGCATTTCTGGCATTATTATCAACTCTTCATTCAGATGTCATTTTACCCATTTTGCCTTTAAGCTCGTCAGGTTGATTATTTTCTTTCAATCAACCAGGGTGATTATCTTTAAGCTTCTATCAAACCAGCCAATTCATTATAAATTCATTATGATTTTGTTGGCTCTTCTTTTTCTTTTATAGATGGAAGTTAATGACATAAAGAAAGCTCTTCAATCAAAATGAATACTTGATCAATGAAATGTCGCATTATTCATCCTGAGTCCAAGACTCAAATTTTCTGCCCCAGCCAAAATAACCTTGTGCCAAAAGATTAAAGATTTGCCTCAATATGTCCCAGTTTGAAAGATTAGCACAAAAATCTTGATAGCACAACACAAATTCCATCCAAGAGGAGACTCTTCCCCATGGTATAGTCCTGGGTCTGGCACTGGTTGTGACTTAAACAGAGCAAATTGTGCTAAAGGCTTTTTTACTATGAGATCTCATGCGAAATGAAAACTCAGGCAGTTTAGTCCATAGTGGTACTATTTTGATGATATTTTCCATTAATAAAATGTAATTTCAGATTATTCGTTTACAAGCTTTATAATTTTATGATTTTTTAATCGTGTTTTGTCACAGATTCCCCCAGTATTTGTATTACACATAGTCCGGAGCAAGCGTCCCTTTCTTTTGCTGCAGGCGGAAAGCTGCCTTGCTTTGTGTCCCCTCTAGGAGTCTATTACATATGCAATTTTAGGTCCAACCCGTCCCTTCTCCTGCCAGCAAACCCCACCACCCTGAGATCAATTTTAGCTTATATGTGATGGTATATTTACAAAAGGAGAAAGAGAAAATCTGGTATTTGCAATGATCTGTGCCTTCTTTTTACCACCCTCTTGACTGGAACTTTTGTGATGCAGCTACCATGATTTAAAACAAAATTTTTTTAGCCACTTATCAAAGTCCACTAGAGGCTACTGTCTTCAAAGCTTCTCTCCCCTAGCCAAAGGTCCTAAGAGGAGACAGCTGTGAAGTTGGGCGTGCTCTGTGGTACCAGCTGCAATTGTTAAGTTCTCCTAGTTTTAGGTTGTTCATGAAACTAGAAATGTCACCCCTGCTTGATTTTTCATCAGCTAAGTTAAACCCTTGCCTCCTGTCCTTTGCACCTTTTGCGTGAACAGAATATGCATTATTAAAGCAAAAATAAATAAAAGTAAAATGCAAATAAAAACGAGGGAGGGAAGTTGTATTATTTCCTGCACTGGGTTATCTGTGTGTGTTATTGTTTCAGCTGTACTCACATAATGTCATATGCCTCCATCTCTTGTAACCCCTTCCTTAGGTGCAAGGGAATGGGAGGTGGGGGCTCTTGTTAAAGTGTAGCCATTGGTTCTTCCTGGCATTTTTTGAATTGCTTTTTCCCTCCTAAGGAAACGTGTTTGCTTGTCTGCTTTATCTTTGTAACAAATGAACAGTTCAGCCTTAGTCTGTGTGACTGCTTTCTCATCCTTAGCTGAAAATAAGGGGACATACTGTATTGCAAAATTGTTTGGGGGTTGGGGGTGGTGGTCCCTTAATGGTACCTGAAGATGATTTTTGTGTTTCTAAAAAGCTGCTTTGTCTATTTCCTGGGTTTTAGAGTAAAAATAATAAACATTAATAGATCTTCACAACCAGAATGAATGAGAATTGATAACACTGAAGAAGTGATGCAAAAAAATCACCACATGTTATTGATCATCGAAAGTATTACAAATAAAAGTATCTTCCTTTCTCTCTTTCCCCGCCTTCCTCTTGCCTACATACTCATCCTTGCTGCTTGAGGCTGCTACTTCCTCCAGAGTATTTACAGAACCTGGACACCTGGTCTGCCAGGGTTAAGAAAGTGAGTTAAGGGAAGATAAGTGTATAAGCAAAGAAACCTCCCAACCTTCATTCCCATGTGTTTTCAGCAGCCTTGCTCTCAATGTGCTTGGGACCAGGAGTGCCAAGTTTCCAAGAGCAGCATAAAACATTCCTGTACCCCTTGACTGTTCTAAGCATTTGTGTTAAACTTGAAGCCTTCAGAGATTTCCTACCACCTAATATAAGAATGAGGCTTGGATTCTTTGATGTTTGGATTCCTCATGTACTCATCATGAAAATCCCTAATGATGTAGTTTTATATGATATGTACACAGAGTAGGATTGTTAATAATTACATTGAGAAGTTGGAGTATCCTCATGGGGCACTGGAAACCTGGAATGTAGAGGGCTGTCATCTTCCCCGCATAGATGCCACTGGCTTTCTTTGTATAAGCAGAGAGAGACCTGATTCTAGAAGAAGTTGGCATATCCAGCTTCATTAATGACCCTTGGGCTAACCAGCAAGAGGATTCTACATCATGGAACTGGATGAACCACTGTCTGAACAGCCACCATTTTTACTCTTAACAAAATGGACCCAACAAAAAACATTAAGAAGGTTGGAAGTATCACTTTTGAAAAAATTCTTTTGTGTTCAGCATGGACTCCACCAGCATCTAATGGAAATTATTTTTTGCTTCATTTTCTAAAGTTGTATTTAGAAAAGTCGTAAGTATTGTGCTTTGTAAAGAAGATGATTAAATGAAATTTTGTGAAAATATTTTTGGTTAAAGTTGTCCTGGCCCAAGAGGGATGATTTCTTGGAATTTAAACCATTTTTCTCCATTTTACACAATTTGATTATTCTCATAGAAATGCCTTCAGAGGACATGGAATATAGTGCCCACCATCTCTCTCAAGTGAACAGAAATAATACATTAAAATCTGTGGCTGTGAATTCTGTTTTTAAGGTGTTAAATTTTACACTTAGATTTAAACAGAAATTTCTAGTAAGATCTAATTTTTAGAGTAAAAATCATTAAATTATTGTTATTCAAATAATTG
>NW_005362534.1:1011453-1012206 GCF_000412655.1 Myotis brandtii | reverse complement strand
ATATATATATATATTATTGATTTCAGAGAGAAAGGGAAAGGGAGAGAGAGAAAAATCAATGATGAGAGAGAATCATTGATTGCCTGCCTCCTGCACCCCCTTCCCCCCACTGTGGATCGAGCTGGCAACCCAGGCATGTGCCCTGACTGGGAATCAAACTGTGACCTCCTGATTCATAGGTCAACGCTCAACCACTGAGCAGCACCAGCTGCGCAATGTAAAGCCATGTAAAGCCGCTTTTATTCATACACAGCGCTCTAGACAGTGTACTCAAGTACATGATTTGTTTTCTCCCTTAAAGATAGCCTGTATCTAGTAGTATCACATGTGTGTCTTTGGTTACTAATTATGAGGTTTTATTTCCTTTCATGATGGGAAAACTATAGGGTGTATAATTTACTAGTGTCCCAGTGCACGGATTTGTGCACATTGAAAGGAAATTAATTAGAAGAAATATTTTAATATAGCTATTCACCCTTTCTCTATAATAGAAGTGTCAACCAAATTTACAATTGACAATGACAGATCGAAACACACACGCATGCAATTTACGCCTGTGAGAGCTTTATGTGATCGAGCATGCGCAAGTCAACTTAGCCTTTTATAGATATAGAATAAACTTGCTTAATTAGACCTGCTTTCTGATTTAGCTAAACTTTTTCCAACCCAGTGAAGCACCCCAACTTCTCTTTCAGGTAATTGTCAGCAACACAGCAGTAAATATCAACATGAAGCAGATTATTATTGTAGATC
>NW_005362534.1:1005254-1011413 GCF_000412655.1 Myotis brandtii | reverse complement strand
CAGTGAGAAAACCTGAAGTCATTTTCAAGTTCTACCATTTCTTCTTTTCAGGCAGGTCAAGTTTCTAAACTTTCTAAATCTCCATTTTCCTGCTAATGAAAAGAAAATAGGATTCTACCAAGTCTCCTATCTACCTACTCCAGGACTTCTGTGAGGATCAAATGAGATGAGGCACATGAAAACATTTCACAAACATTTGGTTAAACTGTAAAATGTTTGCACCTGGTTATAAAGCAAGTCGTGTCCCTGGGCTGAAGAAACTCCAAGGAGGCTAGTTGCTAGGGAGAGGAAGCTGGGTGTTGCTTTGTGACATGATTACCTGGTGCCCATAGCGACCGTTTCAGGGTTGGGCTGGGCTGTGGGCTACATTTTGCACCATGGGGTTGTGGCAGCATTGGCTGCGATTTGGTGGGGTGTCACTCCAGGGTGGTGGCAGGGCCTGTGTCTCACTTGGGGGAAGCCAAGTGTTGGTTTGTTGGTGCCAGGTCCGTGGTGCCATTTATTTTTAAATGGCCAGTGGGCATCATGGCAGCTCCTGCATTTAGCGTCTGCCCCCTGGTGGTCAGTGCACGTTATACCTACTGGTTGGATGGACGAATATATATATATTGTTTATGGTTGCCAACTGGTTTATGGTTGCCAACTGTCTGTATAAAAATAATCCTGGGGTCCCACAAAAGCCTTTGCATTGGAACTTAAGGTTGTCATGGTCTCTTCTTTACATGAGATTAGGTATTAGTCCTCCAGTTATTTTAGCACAAATTAATATCAAGGTGTTTTAGCACCCAGAAGGTTTGGTGAAAATATTTTCTCTTTCACTTTGTACAAAAGAGAACTGTAACAAAACAATATGTGCATAGGTAATAGGTGTTCTTTATGGCTAATTTCAGTGGCCAACAGAGGGAAGGCGTGGCAGTTATGACCAAAGCCTGGAGAAGAAAATGCCATTCCCAAAATTAGCTCTAATGAAGAAATACAATTTCCAAGGCAGAGAAAACTCCTAGCCAGAAAGAAATGTTTGCCAGTAATGTAAAGAAAGAGTAGGGGTCATATATCTCAAGGCGATGAACCGTTGCTGTCATTCCTAGCTCTGTTCTTAGGGTCACCGAGGCTTGGTTCCTGATACATGGAGCAGAATGTGGTCCCTGAAGCCCAGGAGGATCCATGAAGCAGATGCAGGTTCCTGAGAGGTGTTTTTATTTCATGCCTTTTTAATCAATCCCAAATTGGAATGGCCGTGGGGCAGCTCCTTCCTGTAAATGACAGTGTGCGCTCATTACGCTTGTGAATTCAGAGTTCACAGTTAACTGGGCTATTCCTCTTTTCTTTTTGGAGCAACAGGTGTTAAAATATTTCAATCAAACACAGAACAAGGTAACTTAGTAGGTTGTGGCTAGAATGCTAGAAATTTTTTAGAAAAAAAAATAGAAAGATTTAAAAAATGAATAAAAGAAGAGATGAATTCCTGGAAAACCAGCTTTATGGGGCAGTTCTCTTTAAATGGCAGCAAGTTTATTTATATCATGCAGATCTAGCAATGTATTTAAGTCTCAAATGCCTACCTTCCCTCTCACCTCTATAGGATTTTACTAGTTCTCCAGGAAAGTAAGATTCATTGGCAAGCTTTGAGCTCTTGGTGGGAAAGTGCCCTGGAAATGCAAAACTTCATTACAGTTTCTATTAATTAAAAAAAGTTTTAAGGAGTTTATAAACCAATTTTTAAACTAACCAAGCTGATAAGACCATCCTGAAGCCAAACAGAAAAACCATGAAAAAATCAATAACATTTCCAGGGTTATTTCCTAAAAGAAAAACAGAGATGTTATAAGAGAAATGGAGTGGATTCTCTTCAAGCTTCATGATTATTTCTTAGTCTGAATCTCAGTCTGAGAGAACCGAGCACTTGGCTGGGACTGAAGCTCTGCTGTTGAATGCTTAAGGGAGGTAGGTCAACAGGGACTGGACACTTGTATGAAACACCCACCCATGCCCCTGCCTTGGCCCCAGGAGGTACTTAAAATGTTCTTGTTTGTTCTAAATCAGGGCAGTCTCCTTGGAGGAAATGAAACTGGAATGAGAAGTACATGGATTGAGAGAGGGAGAAGTCTCAGAGGGAACTTCAGGTTGGAGGTAGAATTTTTATATGAATATAGTGCTAAGATTTTGGGAGAGGTGTTGGGAGAAATGCAACAGGGAGGTGGAGCTGAGGATGTAAATCTTCAAGGTAATATAGGATACCATGTGCTAAGGACAGACCTATTGACAAGAGTCCTACCAATGAATCTTCTAAGGTTTAGAGGACCTAAGTGATAGCTGTGGGTTCAAATGTAGAACCCAATCACCTTGAATATTAAACTCACTTTTTTTCTGATTATGAAGCTAATATACTCAGAGTAGAAAATAAAAACTACAAAGGGAAAGGCAGAAATTATCCTAATCTCATTCGGATAAGCCTTTAATTATTTTGGTGTCTCATAATGGAGGTTATTCTGTGTATATAGTTTTATAGTCTGGTTTTTATACTTAGTATTATTTCATTGTTGTGAATTTATTTCAAAAATATGATTTGTAATGACTGCATAATATTCTGTCTACAGATATGCAAGAGAGCACTTAACCAATCTTTCTTTGAACATATTTCTAAAGATGTGCTGCTGAATGCAACTGTCCTCAAGGAGCTCAAATGGGGGAAATAGATAGGTAAGTAGGCAAGCCTTCCACACTACAAGAACATGAGCACAGAGAGAAGTCCAGGGGCTTTGGAACTGTGGAGGAGAGGTGCTCAATGGCGTCTTGAGGGTGGGAGTTCAGAGAAAGAAGGGCATTGTGGCTATTTACAATTTTCTGTGTTATAAAGATGTGGTGAACACCTTTGGGTTTAAATCTATATCTACATTTCTGATTTATCTTTAAGATTATTCCTACCAGTAGAGTGCAGTGTGAATTATCCGAGACTTTTAGCGAGTGCCTGATTGTAAACATAGTTAAATTAACATTAGGATACAAAAGTGACTAACCTCCCATCTACCCCTAAGGTTATATTTGCCTAAACCTTGGTGGGGGTCAGATATGGCTCTCTTCCTTCTGGCCAGTCACTGCTCAAATGTCACCTCATCAGAGAGGCTAAATGCCCAGCATCTAAAACATTGCCAGGTGCATAGTAAGCACTTGATGCATATTTTTTGACTGAATAGATGAATTGGTAATTATGACTGATATCGAATGGAATTATTTTGTAAATTTGAGAAGCCTACTTTTACCTTTATGAAAACTATTTGCAAAACTGTAGCATTAGGTAAGATTTATGACATAAGAAAACAGTTATGAAGAAAGCCTACAGAGGCACCTGATTTGTACTTGAGTCTCAGCCAACACCCAGACCCTAAGGAGAGTGCTTACATCACCATGGATCTCAAAACAAGTTCACATTGTCTGTATACTGTTATCTCTAAGGCTGTCATCCACTATAATATTAGAAAACTGTGGCTACCTCGTTTTAAGACATAATGCATTATTTTAAAAATTAGATTCACTCTGGAAAAAGAATGAATTAAGGGGTGAACATATTCCTGAAACTTTACTCTTGACACTTCTCTGAAGTCACTTGAGAACCTAACTGCTGCTGCTACCCCTCAGGGCTGAACATATGTCCTCAAAGTGATGAAGAGTAGGACATGTAGATGAGCCTCAGGCCTCCAAGACATGCCATAGGATTCTTCCAGTGTGATCCCCAGAAAAGCAGTAGTAGCATCACCAACCAGGAACTCGGTAGAAATCAAAATTCTTCAGCCGTGCCCCAGACCTACTGAATCAGAAACTTTGGAGAGGTACCCAGAAATCTGTGTTTTAATAAGTCTTTCTGGTGATTTTGATGCATGCTCAGGTTTGAGGACCACTGTCATGGAGAGAATCATCTCCCTTTCAATGAGTTGTGTATAAAATAACCCATAGCAACCTTTTTCAGAAATCTCTAGTTAAACTGTGGCTGCAGCAACACAAGGCACACTATCTAGAAACTATGCCATAGTCTATTAGGTTGAACATGAAATTGACATTTTTGTAGGTCAAATATGATTGAATATGGCTTACAGTTTAAGCTCAGAGATATAGAGAGCTGTGAGATGTCCTTCTCATGCTTACAAAAAAAAAAATATGAACAGACTGGAAATTAAAAAGGGAACTGAGTTTTCAGAGCAAATAGCTATTTCAAAATCTGGAGAGAGGCACTTTCTGTGAGACATGGAACTGAAGCATTTGCTTACCAGGGACAAAAGCCACCAGACACCATAGAAGTGGATGGAAAAATCAAGCTAGAAAATTTAATAAATTGCTGGAGGCTGACTATGGACTTGCTTGAGATTGTAAAGCACCCTTTTGCAGGCCTTTCCTCCAAGATTCCCACCAGGCTCTCACAAGGAGGATCAAGGAAAATCAGAGAAAACTCATGGTGTAGCCTGGATGCTAGCTCAGGAATCATTGAGAATTCCACTCAGACATTGGTCTCTTAAGAAACAAAAGGCTTATTTGGTAGAGTGGAAAGACATGGTCTGAAGGCACTGGTGAAATATATTGCAGCTGGGGGAAGGGAATTCCACCCAGCCAGTCCCCCCATCTCACCTAAAAAATGAAGATTTAATTTTTAGGGAGAAGAACCTTAGGGCTATTGACTGAGAACACTGTTGGATCCACCTACTCCATCTAGGGGAAGACACTGTGGGTGAGGAGCTCTATCTCTGGACAAGGGGGCAGAAGCATATGTGAAAGCAACACCTCTGAAACTGAGGCTTAGAATATTAGAGGCCACCCCTTTCATGCCCCACTAGCACACTAACAAAACTCCAGGAATAACAACAGTGGATTACAGCAGGGAGAGCTTCAGATGCACTTTGTCCGAGGAACAGCAGAAAAGGAAACCTCAAAATTAGGAGGAATAAAAAAAGTTCACTAGAGGAATTCTAAGTTTTTATGCCATATGAAAAACAAACCTCAACAAAGCCCAATTTCTGGCTAGATTAATATAAATTCCTATACTAAAGGCTTATTTACCAAAATTTATGGCTTTCAACAACAACAAAATTACAAGGCATGCCAAAAAGTAAAAAAAAAAAAAAAAAAAAAAAAAGAAAAAAAAAAAAAAAAAAAAAAAAAAAAAAAAAAAAAAAAAAAAAAAAAAAAAAAAGCAGTTTGAAGAGACAAAGCAATCCTCAGAATAAGAGTTAAATGGCACAGCCATTGGAAATATCATAGAGATATTTTAAAATAATTATGATTACTATGTTAAAGGCTCTAATGGAAAATAGACAACATGCAAGATCAGATAGGTAATTTCAATAGAGATGGAAAGTATAAGAAAGGATAAAGAAAAATACAGTGACAGAAATGAAGAATATTTCTAATGGGCTCATCATCAGACTTGAATATTTATATTTACTTGAATAAATAGCAGAACTGACAAAGATAAAAAGAGAGGAGGCACAAATCACCATGTCAAGAATGAAACAGGATATCACTGCAGATCCTGTATTCATTAAAAGGATAATAAGGAAATACTATGAACAACTTCACGATCATAAATTCAACATCTTAGAAGAAATGGGATAATTCCTCAAAACCCACAAACTATCAAAACTCAACCAAAATAAAATAAAACAGTCTTATAACCATCTTACCTAATAATAGACAAACATGCAAATTGACCATACCTTCGCTATGCCCACCAGCCATTTGGATGAGTATGCAAATTAACCAAAGATGGTGGTTAATTTGCATATGTAGGCGCCCAGCGGAGCCTGCAATCAGAGCTGAGAGGTTCCCTGCCCAGGCCTAACGCCTTGAGGAATAAGGCCTGGGCAGGGGCGGAGCTGGTGATGGTGGGGAGCAGGGAGGGAGCCAGAAATGGCGGGGAGCAGGGGCGGAGTCAGCGATTGCAGGAGCTGGGGGTCCCCTGCCCAGGCCTACCACCTCGGCCACAGGTGTTAGGCGTGGGCAGGGGCAGAGCCAGCCATCACAGGGAGCAGGGGTGGAGCTGGCAATCGCAGGAGGCGGGGGGTCCCCTGCCCAGGTCTAATGCCTCGGCCACAGGCGTTAGGCCTGGGCAGGGGCGGAGCCAGTGATCGCAGGGAGCAGGGGTGGAGTCAGTGATTGTGGGGAACAGGGGCA
>NW_005362534.1:1000786-1004653 GCF_000412655.1 Myotis brandtii | reverse complement strand
AAAAAAAATAATAAAGAAATGTCATATCCTATGAAAGACACATCTTGAAAATGCCTAAAGAAAGTTGTCATTTTTTCATGGTGAAGGGACTGGAGTCCGTGTTGATGAAAACACCTTGGTGGCTGCGGTGACTGGCAGTAGCTGCAGCAGCGGGGTGATGGTGCCTTCCCCTGATCAGCCCGGTTGCTTCCCACAAAGGGAGGCCAGACTGTGGCTTAGGCCCGCTCCCCAAGGGGAGCCGGGAGCAGGGAGTAAGACATCCAGTGAGGGCTCCAAGTATGTGATAGGGGGCAGGCTGGTCTGAGGGACCCCCCCTCCAGTGCACAAATTTTTGTGCACCGGGCCTCTAGTTAGAAAAATAATTGAGCTTGTATTTAAAAGGCCCTGAAAAAGAAATCTCCAGGTCCAAGTGGTTTTACTGGAGAATTCTACCAAACATTTAAAGGAGTAACACCAATTTCACAAATCTGTTCCAGAAAATAGAAAAGGACAGAATACTTCTCAAATCATTTTATGAGGCTAGTATTACTCTGATACCAAAACAAGGCAAAAGCAGTACTCCTAATCAATTAAATAAAAACTACAGATCAATATATCTCATGAACTTAGATGCAAATATACTCGATAAAATATTAGCAAATATAAACCAAAAATGTGTGTAAAAAAATTTATACCACAACCAAGTAGAATTTATTCCAAGTATGCAAGTTCAGCATTCAAAAGTCAATCATTGTAATCCACCAAATCATTAGGCTAAAAAAGAAAAATCATATGATCATATCTATTGATGCAGAAAAAGTATTTAAAATTTAATACCCATGCATAATAACAACTCTCTGTGAACTAGAAACAGAGGGAAACTTCCTTAACTTGATAAATAACACCTACAAGAAACCCACAGCTAACATCATACTTGGGGTGAAAGACTGAATGCTTTCCTTCTAAGATCAGAATAAGGCAATGATGCACATTCTCACTGCTCTTATTCAACATAGAACTGCAAGTTCTAGTCATAGCAATAAGGCAAGAAAAAATAAATAAAAGGCATACATATTGGAAAAAAATAAAACCATTCCTATTTGCAGATTACCTGATTGTCCACATGGAAAATCTCAAGCGAAAAAAAGAAAACCTACTGAACTAGTAAGTAAGCTCAGCAAGGTCATGTAATAATACAAATGCAATGCACAAAATTGCGTTTTTACATGCTAACAATGAACAGGTAGAACCTGAAATTTAAAATGCCATGACATTTACACTCACTCTAAAAACTTAAATGCTTGGGTATAAACATAAGTATATACAAGATTTGGATGCTGACATTGCTCTTAGTAATATTATTTTCCTGATATATCTCCTTGGGCAAGGGAAACAAAAGAAAAAAAACAAATGGGACTACATCAAACTAAAATATTTTTGCACAGCAAAGGAAACCATCACGAGATAAAAAGATAACCTATTGAATGGGAGAAAATATTCAACAATAATGCATCTGATAAGGGGTTTAATATCCAAATGTTATTAAAAACTCATACATCTTAACACCAAACAAACAATAGACATTACTCCAAAGAAGACATACAGATGGCCAATAGACTTATGAAAAGATGCTCAACATTACTAATCATCAGAGAAATGCAAATTAAACTCACAAGGAGATATTGCCTCACACCTGTCAGAATGGCTGCAATCAATAAATCCACAAAAAGTGTTGGTAAAGACATTGAGAAAAGGGAACGTTCTTGCACTGTTGGGAATACAAAATGATGCAGTCACTGTGGAAAACATTATGGAGGTTCCTTTAAAAAATTAAAATAGAACTATTTTGTGACCTAGCAATTCCACTTTCTGGGTATTTATCTGAAAAATTTCAAAAAGATACGTGCACCCCTATATTCATTGCAGTATTATTTACAATAGCCAAGATATGGGAGCAATCTAAGTGCCCATCAATAGATAACTGGATAAAGATGTGATACATATAAACAATGGAATATTACTTGGCCATAAAACAGAATGAAATCTTACCATTTTTGACAACATGAATGGACTTAGAGGTTATGCTAAGTGAAATAACTCAGATAGAGAAAGACAAATACCATATGATTTCACTTATGTGTGCAATCTAAAGAACAAAATTAACAAATTTTTCTAGGAACCTCTGTAGTATTTTTGGCAGTTCATCAGCAGAGAACAAGCTGATGGTTGCCAGAGGGTAGGGGGATTATGGGGATAGGTGAAAAAAGTGAAGGTATTAAGAAGTACAAATTGATAGTCACAAAATAATCACATGGATATAAAGTACAGCATAGAGAATATAGTCAGTAATATTGTATTATCTATGTATGGTGCCAGGTGTGTACTAGACTTATCGAGGGGGATCACTTAATACATTATATAAATGTCTAACCATTATGCTGTGCACCTGGAACTAAGATAAAATTATATTAAATGTAAATTGTAATTGAAAAATTTTAAAAATTAAACATGCAACTACCGTTATGACTCAATTTGTTTCCTGGTCATTTATCCCAGAGAAATGAAAACTCATGTGCACACAAAAACCTACATGAATGTTTATGGAAGCTTTATTTGTAGCCTCAAACTGAAAACAACCCAGGTGTTAAAGAAACCATGGCCCATCCATCCATACCATGGAATACTGCTCAGCAATAAATGGAGCAGACCACTGGTACTTGCAACAACTTGAATGAATCCCAAGGGGATGATGCTAGGCAAAAAAAAGAGACAATTTTAAAAGGTTGCATACTGTATGATTCCATTTATATAACATTTTTGAGGTGACAAAATTGTAGGAATGGAAAACAGATTAGTGGTTGCCAGAGATTAGGTATGGTGGGTAAGGAAGCAAATGGGTGTGGCATTCAAAGAACATCAGAAGGGATGGTAACTTAAATATTTTTACAAGGTTGAATGAATCAAAGAACTAACTAGTTTGACCAAGGTTGGTATGAATAACCAGCCTACAATAAAATAAAGGAAACAAGGAACATGCTTAGATTTCATCTTACTCTTTAGCTACAGTGCCTCCATTCTACTCTTCCATCCACTGTTTTAATCCAAATGACATCTCCTGAGTTGGGGCAAAGTGGTTTCCAGGATGTGCATTTAGAAAGGGGCAAGGCAGGGGTCAGAACAGAATAATCATTCAACTAAACAGAAAAGACTAATCCAGCATTTTGCAATTTTATCCATAGTGGGGTTGGGGTGGGGTAGGAAGGACATGAGGAGAAGGGGCTGGGGCACATTTCAGGTGTGCAAATTAATGGAGACAATGAGAAGGTGAGCTGTGTATGCCCAGGCTATCTATGGGGAAAGCACTCATTAGCTGGGTAAATGCTGGGCTCTTTACTCAGCAGGGTTTGTGTTTAGAGGAGGACATTATCCAAGCCAGAACTCACAAATCCTGTGTGTCTTAGTAGGGCCCCAGTGAGAGCTGGAAGGAACTCAGGAAGATTGAAGTGGAGTGACAGCAAGATACTGGCAGGTAATTATGAAATGGGCATTTCTACCCTTCTGAAGGCTGTGCCAGTCATTGGAATAATCTTAGATGAACAGGCACATTAGGAAAATAACTATTATTATGCATTGCAAGGTTACAAAGAAAATGTGTCCTTTTATAGCATCATATTTTAAAAAAACAACTTAGAACAGAGTTGTTGAAAGATTTCCCTAGCTTTCCTCTTTCCAATTCTGGTCTGTGTGTCTTTACAGATTCCCTCAGAGCCCATTTTCCATTCATTGGCCACAAAAGAGGGCACACATTGATGTCACTTGTGAAGTTCCTAATTCCTACCAAAACTGAACTTAGGGCAGGATTTTTTCAAAAATATGTACTGGCAGTTT
>NW_005362534.1:991464-1000737 GCF_000412655.1 Myotis brandtii | reverse complement strand
TGTGAAGAAAATCCAAAATGTTTTATAAGGTAAATCCTATCCTGATTCTGTCAAAAAGGCTTGAGATATGTTGCAAAGGACAACATCAAGAAAATAAAAAGACAACCCACACAATGAGAGAAAATATTTGTAAATCACATATGTGATAAGGGACATGTATCCACAATATATAAAGAACTTCTACAACTCAATAATAAAAAGACAAATACCCAGTTTTATTTTTTTAAATATATTTTTATTGATGTCAGAGAGGAAGGGAGAGGGAGAGATCAGCTGCCTCCTGCTTGCCCCCTACTAGAGATCGAGCCCATAACCCCATCATGTGCCCTGACCGGGACTCTTCTTGAGACCTCCTGGTTCATAGGTCAAAACCCATCCACTGAACCATACTGGCCAGGCCAAATACCCAGTTTTACAATGGGCAAAGGATCCTAATGGACATTTCTCCAAAGTATACAAATGGGGGATAAGCACATGATGAAATGCTCAACATCATTTGTCCTCAGGGAAATGCAAATCAAATCCACAATAAGATACCACTTCATACCCATTAGGATGTCTATAATAAAAAAAAGACAACAATAAGTATTGATCAGAGTATGGAGAAATTTGAACTTGTACATTGCCAGTGGGAATATAAAATTGTGGAGCCACTTTGGAAAACAGTGGCAGTTTCTCTAAAGGTTAAACATAGGGTTGTCATATCACCCAAAATCCTATTCCTAGGTATACACCCATGACAGATGAAAACTTCTATTCACACACTGTATGATACCATATATGTGAAGTGTCCAGAACAGTAAATACGTAGAGACAGAAAGTAGATTGGTGGTTGCCTAGGGCTCAGGGGTGTTGCGGGGGATGGAGAGTGGCTGCTAATGGGTACTGGGTTTGGGGTGGTGATGAAAATAGTCTAAAACTGATTATGGTAATGGATGCTTAACTCTGAATATACTAGAAACCTCTTAAATAGGTGAATTGGATGGTTTGTGAATTACATCTCCAGAAAACTGTTATTTAAAATAAGGGGGAACCTTAGCTGGTTTGGCTCAGTGGATAGAGTGTCAGCCTGTGGACCGAAGGGTCCCAGGCTCAATTCCAGTCAAGGGCACGTAGCTCGTTTGCAGGCTCCTCTCCAGCTGGCCCTGGTCAGGGGCGTGCAGGAGGCAACCAATCGATGTGTTTTTCTCACATCGATATTTCTCTTTCCCTCTCTCTTCCACTCTCTCTAAGAAATCAATGGGAAAATATCCTCGGGTGAGGATTAAAAATCCTCAGCTGGTTTGGCTCAGTGGATAGAGCATCGGCCTATAGACTGAAGGGTCCCGGGTTCGATTCCAGTCAAGGGCACATGCCTGGGTTGCGGGCTCGATCCTCAGTGGGGGGGCGTGCGGGAGCAGCCAATCAATGATTCTCTTCATTGAAGTTTCTCTCTCTCTCCCTTCCTCTCTGAAATCAATAAAAATATTTAAAAATAATCTAGGGGGGTGGGGGGAATGGGGGGATAAGGACACATATCTAATACCTTAATCAATAAAAAAATTATATATATAAAAGTCTAAGTGACTGACCGAGTATGATGTGCACTGACCACCAGGGGGCAGGCACTCAATGCAGGAGCTGCCTAATGACAGCAACTTTGCAGAGTGCCCTCTTGCACTCCGGGACCCCTCAGGGGATGTCGGACTGCTGGTTTCGGCCGATCCCCACAGGCCAGGTTGAGGAACCCCACCTGCTGGAGGGAACCCGCTCATTCCAAGATGCCTTGCGAACCCCAGCGCCACCCCAGGTGTGGCTGGCCAGAGAGGGACCACGGGAGGTTGGCTCTAGGGCGTGTCCAGCCCATCTTGCCCAGTCCTGCCCTGCTGGCCACCTTCTTATTAATTTCCTTTCAATGTGCACAAATCCATGCACTGGGCCTCTAGTAATAAAATAAAAATAAAATTAAAGGACAATGTCCAAAATCCTCAAAGTCATGAGAGCCTGCCCAGGGTAGGCAATAGGGAGTGCCTGGCTTGCTCCTGCCCCATCCACCAGCCCCTCCCAGACCTCCCTGCACCTTCCACTTTTAAATGCAAGTACTTACTAGTACACTAAACTAGGGAATACTATGCAGCTATAAAAAAAAGAGGCATTTCTTCCCTTTTGGGACAGCATGGATGGACCTGGAAACTATCATGCTAAGTGAAATAAGCCAAAGTGAGAAAGACAAATGTCACATGGTCTCACTTATTTGTGGAATCTAATAAACAAAATGAATTATGCAACAAAATGAGATCTGAGGCATGGAGGCATAGAACAGACTGACATACCTCGATGTGGGGTTGGGGGGACAAGAAGAGATAAACCAAAGAACTTATATGCTTATATGCATAGCCCATGGATGTGGGTAATAGGGTAGTGAAAACCTGGGGACTTGGGTAGGAGCTGGGAGGAGGAGGAGGGGAAAAAGGAGATAAATGGGAGATATCTGTAATACTATCAACAATAAAAAAATATATTTAAAAATTTAAAAAGTCATCGCCAAATCCAAAATAAATTAAATAAAATAAAATAAATACAAGTAATACCTTTAGTGGTAATACTACTTTTTAATATTTGGGCCAAAATTGTGAAGTGGGTAAGATCCAGAGTAAAGATTCCTGTGGGTTCACAGAATTTAATAGGTCAGACAGACTACTTGGAGTCCATTTTCCAGATAATTATGTTGCCGGTGCATCCCATTGTTTTGTCAAGTTCACAGTGACAATAGGGAGGAGTGGACCAAACTCTTGGCAATAAAATCGGATGCGTTTTAAGGAAGCGTTTTCTCATCTCAATTCTGGGTTAAAACTACATCTCTATTTAGCTTAGAATTGAATAGTATTTACTTTGAACCAGCGCTTTGAAGGAGTTTTTACTCTACTTGAAAGTCCTCAAATTGTTTTGAGAAAAATAAAAGTCAGACTGGAAGGATGGCAACAAAAAAATCCTCAAAGTCATGAAACCACCCTTCTTGGGGGCGTCCTGCCCCTCCCCCAATTCCTCCCAGACCACCCCGCGCCCTCTGCTCCCTGGGAGATACAGTATCGAGCGTCTTCCCAGCTCCTGCCCCTCCCCCAATTCCTCCCAGATCTCCCTGCGCCTTTGACCGTTAAGCCCCCACCCCAGGCTATAAAAGGGACTGGGGGGCGACCGTTGCTTCTGGTCGCCAACGGGTATCTCACGCATACAGGTGCTGACAGGACCACTTGTGGCCTCGCCTCGCCTCGAGTGCTCTCTCTCGCCTACCAGTCAACGTGGGGGTGGGACCAAGGAAGGTTCTGTCCTCGAGCCAGGCATGGAGAGTGGCTGCGGGAATCCCCCGGCTCAGGCGCTGGGGATGGCGACGGAAGCAGAGCCAGAGAAGCCAGAAGAGGCGGCCCCAAGCAAGGAGGGCCAGGACCAACAGCAGCGCTCTCTGAGGGCCGTCTACATATGCAATGAGAGCCCTGAGGACAGAAAGGCCAGCGGCCCCGGCCCCGAGGAGGGAGCGCTCAAGTGCCTCGTGCAAGCCTGCGAGGCCCAGGGCGCTTTCCTCAGCACCGTGAGGTTCGGGGAGCTGGACTTCAAGGAGACAGCCGTACTCCATGCCTTCTACCACGCAGGTGAGGCGGACATCCCCTTCACCCCATCCCCTGTCCCATTCCTATCAGCTTCCCTCACCATCCGAAGCGAAGCGGCGCGGGCTCCTCCCCATCCTAGCACCCTTGACTTTCTCGAGGGAGCACCCGGCCCGTGGGGGAGGAGACAGTAGGTAGAGGTAGATTTATACCTTTTTACAGATAAGAAAGGGGAGGCCACCGGCATCTAGACTTCTTTAGGCTCCTCTCCTTAAACATCTGGTAACCCAAGAGAAAGGTTATAACCCAGACAATGCTGAGGCCTCCTCCCCACCAGTTATCCAACTTTTATTTTTTTACTCCTGCCCTGTCCCTTATGGCAGTGGGTTCCAACCCTGGGGAGCTTCTAGAACTTCCAAAGCCAAACCAATGTAGTCACCATCCAAGGACTGGGATTGTTTAATGTTTCCTGGGTGCGGGGGCTCCATTTTCAGTCACAGTGGGAATTGGTGTAATACCATTGAGAGACAGTGTGTGGGGAAGGGAGGTGGGGCTCTTAGAAATGCCACAGTGTTCTTTTGTACACTTTAATTGAGCGCTGTCCAGCTCTCACGATCTACTGCTGTCCAGTTCTCCAGTCCTCGGGCTCCAGCTCTCCCGCTCCAAGTCTCACGGGCTCTCCAGCTCCGGGATCTCACGCTTCAGCTCCAGGTCTCGCGGGCTCTCCAGCTCCGGGATTTCAAGCTCCAGCTCCAGGTCTCGCGGGCTCTCCAGCTCCGAGATCTCATGCTCCAGCTCCAGGTCTCGCGGGCTCTCCAGCTCCGAGATCTCATGCTCCAGCTCCAGGTTTCTAGGGCTCTAGCTTCGGGAACTCGTGCTTCAGCTCTAGGTCTCCCGCACTCCAGCACCTGGATTGCCCACTCCAGTTCCAGGATTGGGCATCCACTTCCTGGTCTTACGAGCCTCAGCTCCAGCTCTTGTGCACTCCAGTTCCAGGTCTTACATGCTTCAGCTACAGGTCTTGAGGGCTCCAGTTCCAGATCTTGAGCGCTTGCTCTAGTTGTCCCTCCACGCTCTCTCGCTCTCCGGTGCTCAAGCTCTCTCTCTCTCTCTGAAAAATTGAGATTCAAATAACCTCTGGAAAGTAGTTTGCATTCTGAAGATCAGTCAGCACTATGAAAAACACAAAGCCGTTTCGCTGTGATGAGTAATAAATGCTGGCTCACCGCGAGGTTCAACCAATACATGTCTCCAGATTCTTCCAACAGGCAGTTCTCCTGTGGCCGCCAACTGTGTGTGCCACCCACCCTCCCGCCTCGCCTCTGCCCTCAGCGCCAAGAGACCCCAGTCCCTTCACAGCAAGGAGGGCTGACGGACACCCCTGTCACGACGCTCTGATAGTCTCAGCCTAAACTCTTGGAGACCTACGGGGTGTCCAGGATTATCACCTCAAAAGAGTTTAAAGCCCTGGTCAGATCAGTTGACTGGAGTGTTGTCCTGTACACCAGAACGTCGTGGGTTCGATTCCCAGTCAGGGCACAAACCTGGGTTGCAGTTTTGATGCCCGGTTGGCTCTCATGCTACAGGCAACTGGTCAATGTTTCTCCCTCTCCCCCTCTCCTTCTCCCTCTCCCCATCACGCTTTCGTGCTCATGCTCCCTCACTTCCTCTCTCACTCTCTCTCTTATTCCCTCACTCCCTCTCGCACTTTCTCTAGCTCTCATTCTATTTTGTTCCCTTGATCTTTCTCACTCTCTCGCTCCCCCACTCCCTCTTGCTCTCTATACTCCTCCCCCCCTCCCTCTCTCCCTCCCTTCCAGACTCTAAAAATCAGTGGATGGGGATTTAACAAAAAAGCCCAGTGGTGTAGCTCAGTGGTTGAGTGTTGATCCATGAACCATGAGGTCACAGGTTGGATTCCGGTGGGGGACACATGCCCAGGTTGTGGCTCCATCCCCAATAGGGAGGGGGTGCAGGAGGCAGCCAATTTATGTTTCTCTCTATCCCATTCCTTTCCCTTTCTCTCTCTATAAAATAAAAACATTACAGTAATGAATGCACCCTACCTTACAGTATAATGTTTCTTTTTATTTATTTACTTTGCCTTGTCAGCTGGAAGAGCAACATGTAAAGTGAGTTAAATCATGCTACACTTTGTATTACAAATATTTCACTGTGAGTGGTCTGATATGTCACTCCCCTGTTCTGAATCTAGGACACAACTCCAGGGGTATTTAAGCTACATTGTCAAGTTGATGGCAAGTGTGTGAGTCAGGAGCATGGCACAGGAATGTACAACAGTTTGAAAGAGGATAAAGAAAAAAATGAACAAAATGTCTCTAGACAGGATGGATAAAGACATTATTTTCTAGTCATCATAAATGGACCGCTATGTTTAAGTGGAAATGTATAACCTAAAGCTAAACATACAAATTGGTAGTCTCACACCAAAAACAGCGAGTCAAAGATTACAAATGGTGCAGTACTATTATATAAAGTTCTAAGACATACAAAACTAAACAATATACTGTTTAGGAATGCACACGTTATAATAATGTATAATATGCATATACATGTATACAGTTATATGCAGGAAACTGGTAAATACAGAGATCAGGACAGAGGTGTTCTTGAGCAGGAGGGTGGGGCTCCCAATAGTACAGATGATGCTCTGTGTCTTGGGCTGCATGGTGAGTGTTTCGTTTTTCATTTCATTATACCTTATACTTTGTATATAAGCTAAATATATTCTTTGACTATGATATATTTCCTATTAAAAATACATCCCCCAGCAATTTTTAAGTTAAGCTACATTCCCAGCACCCTGAAGAAGGAAGATTTTTTTAAAAAAAATTCTTGTTGCTTTTCTTCTAGAGTTCATGTGGTAGTTAATTTTAAGCAAGTCATTCTTTACTTGTGCTTTACCTTAAAGGCCAGTAGAAATACAAACTGTGGCAGCTTCCCGTTGGTGATCGTCAGGAAGTAGATTAAGTAGATAGATCACCTTTCTCACCTATGCCCTGTCTCTCCTTGTTCATTTCAGATATTGCTGTAGTGGACATGAGTGATATTTCCAGACAGCCTTCACTATTCTACCATCTCGGAATTCGAGAAAGCTTCAACATGACCAATAATGTGATCCTGTACTGTGATACCGACATTGCCACTTCTCTTTCATTGAAGGTAAAGGACATGGCTTACCTCTCCTGAATACTTCATTTTGGGAAAGCAGTATTATATGTTTACTTGAAACAAGTAAAGACTTGCTTGTACAACTTGATCCAAACCTATACATTTAAAAAAATAATTGCTTGACTTAGATAATAATAAGAAGACATTTAACAGTTACCAAAATGGGCAAAAAGTTTTGGCATAGATATAGTGAGTATTTAATGTTATTTTCCCCTCAGTTTAAAGCAGAGTAAAACTGAAAACTTGTGTGTTTAGGCACAACTCAGTAATGACTGAGAACTTTTAAATGTACTTTGGCAAGTTTTATACAAATGCTTTTTTGGATAATATTCTTTTTTTAATGCTCATATTTGTAAATGTGAATGTCTAAGGTGAGTTACTGCAAAATTCAGCTAATTAATATTGTTGAATATCTTAATGTTGGTCAGGCAATCTTGATCTGTGTTAAACCATTTGAGGAATAAAACATTAGTTTGTTGACAACAGTGTTACTCAACCTTGATTGTACTTCAGAATCACTTGAGCACTTGTAAATATACCAGGTCCCAGGCCATACCCCAGACCAATAACATCACAGTCTTGAGGGAACATTTTTAACCTCCAAAATCTGCGACTAGGGTTGAAGACCAGTGCCAGTGCTTCAGAGTTAACTTTCATGGACATCATAATTTTCTGATAGCAAGTTGGACATTTTTGTGTTTCTTGAGATTTAATATTAACCAGCTTGTTCTGGGCTCTATAATAATTTGGGATTATTTCTTGGTAGAAATTCCACCTTCTTCAGATGTATAACCTGTATGTGTTATATACCACATACACTTCACATAGGTGTGTGCTCTACTATAGCACAGAAATGTGTTTTAAGAAGTCATTCATAAGACATTGAAAGAAGAAACTATTTTATTATTGTACTGTACATTGTAGAATAGTTTCCCAAAAGGCTGTAAACCAATCTAAATTACTTTAGATATTAATTTCTCCTTTTACTGATTTTCACTAAGGTAGTTATGCTTAGAAATATTTAGAATTAGAAAATATGAAAAGGCCCATTATTAAATATATTTTTATGAGAAACATGAAATTAGTATGTATTTTTCCCAGTGTAATGCATTTTTTTTCTCAGCTGTGCCTCAGTGAATTCCTCTGGAAAGTCCTATGACCTAGATAAGTTTTAATTTTTAATGATATGGAATAATATTTCCTGAAATGAAAGTGGGTAGTCAGTTATATCTGACGCCAGAAGAAGCAATCTGCACTTGTCGTCAGAAAATAGAAATCTCAGAACATGTAAAAACGTTTTAAGGGGCAGCTCTAATTGTGTTTTCTTTTTTGGGCAAATGTTGGCTTGCAGTGCATAAATGATCCAATCAAGGGCTGCATAAACATTATGCTAAGTTAACTGATTAAAATTGTTGTCATTGCATTTGAAAATTCCTAGACAACTATAGTGAAGGGTCAGGAATCCTACCAGTGACACCCCTTCCATAGGAAGGTTTTCTGTGGGAGTGGCAGCCTTCGCATGGATGAGTCAAGAAGTGTTTCAGACCTGAGGATACCACCGTGCTTCCCATGCACTTCCTCGCTGTCACTGACATTCCTCACTGGGAAGACAAGGAGTAGGGTATTCAGAGCCCAAACTTGAATCTCAATCTCTCTTGGGACAAAAGCATTGCCATTGTTATAGGAAAATTCTTATAATCATATATGCCCCGCCATAGTAGTTCCAAAGCTAACCAATTATGATAAATTTTCCTTAGAACATGCATTTTACAATTCTTAAAGGCTCATTTTATTTGAAGCTTTTTGCAGGGGAGGTTTCAACTGATTTACTCTGGATAATTGGTTGGGACAAAGTACTTGCTTATGGAAATTAACTGTTTTGGAAAAACACTGTATTCAGATCATATTTTCTTTTTCTTTTCAGGATATGGTAACTCAGAAAAACACAGTAAGTATTATATTTTCAGATTTTTAACTTCATAAATGTAAATGGGTAAAATGTTTGCCTGAAAATCCCACAGATAGCAAAGTGATTTCTAATTGTGCCTGTTGATTGTGTTTCTAAGGGGGATAGCTAGAACCCCCTGTCCCTCAAGCTGCCAGCTAGCTCAGGCCCCAATCAGCTATCCAGACTGTGAGCCAGAAGGCAAAGTCAGGCAAGTATACTTGTTCTTTGTTATATACTAGGACTGCGAGCCTGACCTGATGGGTGATTGCCAGAGGGGAGGAGAATTGAGGGACTAGGTAAGAGAGGTAAAGGGATTAAGAAGTACATATTGGAAACTACAGAATAGTCACAGGGATGTAACCTACAGCATAGGAAATATAGTCAGTATTGTAATAACTATGCATGATGCCAGTTGGGTACTGGAAATATCGAGGAGAACACTTTGTAAAGATATGATTGTCTAATCACTATGCTGTACACCTGAAACCAATACAAAATAATACTGAAAGTAAACTGTAGTTGAAAAAATTAAAAATAAAAAATAAAATAAAA
>NW_005362534.1:967862-991394 GCF_000412655.1 Myotis brandtii | reverse complement strand
TAATTTATTTACTTTTGCTGGAATCAGTACCTAGTACCCTCATACTTCCCACCCAAGTTTTTCTAACAATGGAAAAACATGAACTTATACCCCAGTTAATATGAGGGCTTAGCTACATTTCCTGCACAGCTGAAAAGAAGTGGTACAGATTTCCAGTTCCTTCTGTCCCGTTTATGTGCTAAAGTTTCCCAATTTGGCTTAAAAGTTCCTGCAATGGCATATTGATAATGCTGTGTTGGTTTGAACTGTATAATAAAGCCCCCACCCTAAAAACATTCAAATAAGGTCATGTCCTTGGAAATTGTGCCAAGGTTATCCTGTACTTTTGAGTGCCCCCCAAACTGCCCATCCTTCTAGACCAGTTGTCGGCAAACCCTGGCTCGCGAGCCACATGCGGCTCTTTGGCCCCTTGAGTGTGGCTCTTCCACAAAATACCACGTGCGGGCGTGCACGTACAGTGTGATTGAAACTTCGTGGCCCATGCGCAGAAGTCAGTTTTCGGCCTGGGCAAGTCTATTTTGAAGAAGTGGCGTTAGAAGAAGTGGGGGGTGTAGGTCTGATGGGAGACTCGGCACAAGCGGGCCGTGGGATACACAGCGCGGGGGAGGTACATTGTTTGAGGTACATTCGCTGAGGTTGACCCTTCCAACTCTCCCATCCACACTCATCTATCTGAAACAAGTATACAAGACGAGTGTGGATGGGCGAGTTGGAAGGGGTCGACCTCAGCGAACGTACCTCAATCAGATTGAGGGCGTTTTTAGCAAAGGCCAGCTTAGGAGTACCCTAATTAAGTTAATAACAATGTACCTACCTATATAGTTTAAGTTTAAAAAAATTGGCTCTCAAAAGAAATTTCAATCCTTGTACTGTTGATATTCGGCTCTGTTGACTAATGAGTTTGCCGACCACTGTTCTAGACCTATGTCTTTGTGGTTTGAGAAATTGTGACCTAGACTAGGAACGGTTTCTTTGTTCCCTTTTTTTCCCCCTCAGCCTCCTTCCCAGTGGCCCTTCTAGAAGGGAAGCACCTCATGCCTCTTTTCCTATTTCACCTGGAGTTCCCAAAGGGAGAGGGAGAAAAGATCCCAGGAGGTAGAGGTCTCCTGAGGGTGCCCTCCACAAGGGAGCAGGAGCTTTACTTGACTTTATCCCCTCCACAGAAGTCCCCAACCTGAAGCTGTGGGGCCCAGGCTTATTCTTGTCCATGCAGAGTTCCCTACCTGAGGCAAAGCCTTCACCTTCACCTTCCTCCAATTCAGACGATGAAGTTCTAGAAAGAAAACAAGTGGATTACCACAGCAGCCTGGATTTAGCAAGCCATCATGTAAAAAGCGGCATCAGGGTGATTTTGAGTTCCTCTTAGAGGATAAAATGGGAAGATATGTCACTTCATTTTGTCCCATTTACATACTGATATTGTCCACTTACAGGGGGTCTTTCCTGTTCTTTCTAGATCTCTATTTCTTAAATTACCTTCTTCATGGAGACGGGGACGGCGGGGGCGGGGGGAGGTCCAGTCAAAGGAGATTGAGCCTGGGGCCAGGAGGCACAGGTTGTAGGTCCCTCTCTCTGAGGAACTTTGGGTAGTCACTCCACCTCCCCGATCCCACCCTAATTATCAGTGTCCTCATCAATAAAAAGAGGTTGAATTCTGTCATTTTGTTCATAGATAACTTCCAGTACTTAATGTCTGTCATTCCATTTTTGTCACACAAGTGAAAAGGCATAATTTGGATTTAATGCAAGGAATGTCTAGGAAACAGTTATTCCTTAAAACAAGAATTACATTAAGGCACGGTGCAAGGAAGAAAGCTCTCTTTCCATCCTAACTGTTGGATATATCAGGGTCTATTCCAGGAGACTTAGTGTAGTTCTGTTACCATTCCACTTTAGTATACCCTCCTTCACTAGAACTTTCTCCCTCCTAAACAACCAGGAAGTCCTTTCATTCTTGTTCTAATTATACCATGACACCATTCTCCCTAAGTTTTTGTTTGTTTGTTTTTCAGGAATGAACTTATTCTAAAGGATTTGGGAATTAATCTGCTAAATTTGGCATTACTTTAGAATTACTTTAGGTACTAGTTGCCATGCTTCATGTGGTATGAGAAATTAGAGCATTCAGGGGAACAAATAAAGGACCAGAGGTGGCTGGAAGGTTATAAAATAGCATATAAGAGAAAAGGGTGAAGGGACATAAACCTTGAGAGGTATTGTTTATGGTAATTTTCAAATATTGTCCACTAATGGAATATAGACAGTTTTTTCTTCTACTTCAGATGCCATGGAAGTAGGGCAAACTCAAAAAAAGGTTGGGTTCAGCAGAATAAACAGCTCACAACTAATGTTGATTAAATATTGCAATTGAATATCAAAGTAAATGAGGTGCTTTTTAAATGAGGTTGATTAAATGTTGAAATCAAATATCAAAATAAATGAGGTGCCTTCTGCTAACTTGCCCCTCATTATGGATTGGAGTAATGCTGCTTGGAGCTGGGATCTGGTTCATATAACTTCCAAGTTTCATAAAATGACTTCTTTTTCATCTATCTTCAGTTATGCTATTTTCTACTGCTTTAAAGATAGTAAAGATAGCCACTTCAGCATTTTATCACTTCAGAAAACATGTTTATATGAAAGATAAAGGTTGTGCCTTTATGAAAACGAGTGAAAATATAACCAACCCCAAGAGATTATCTATTAAACCTTAAACTTTCTGGTATTTTGAGATTAGTGTACATAGTCCACAGATGTTCTTTAACTTTGTTTTAATTTTTCTTTGTAAGAATAACCATAACTTCAAAGTATGGTATGTATATTTTGCAGGTTGATTTCACCCCTGAAAGTAGCCTCTGTAATTAATGTATTTAACTTAGAAGAAGCTGTATTCCTTACTTGAATTCTCATTTTTAGAGAAAGTGTGTTTCTCAAGATATATCTGCATTAGGGCAAAATACTTAGATAACTTTATTAGTTTAGTTTTTAAAATTAAATGCAAGAAGTCAGACGAATTATTTCTGGCACCATGTAAATTCTTTAAAACTTAGTGTCAAAAATTAAACATTGATTTAGTACACTTTAAAGGTACTGTTTATGCTTTACAAAGAATCACAATTCATAGTCAAATTGTAATTATTCCATAGAAAAATAGTTTTACTAGTATGAGTATTATTTGATAATATAAAATTTTTTAAAATCCTTTTTCAAAACATCTCTGAGACTAATCATATTTATTAGTATTGCTTCTTGCAAAACAGTTCTTACTCAACAAAATTTATGATAGTTAACTTGTGGTTAAATTATCAAATATATGGCTTTTCCATTGATGCTGAAAAAAAAAAAACACAGAAAAGAATGCCCTTACATTGCAATTCTTGGTTATCTTATTTGGGGGGCATGTAATAAAATGATGTAATTTCTGAGATTTTAAACCCCTAAAACCTCTGCCAATGAAGTTCTGAGACATACACAGATCAGTTCAGTATTTAAAACCAAATTTTTTCGCCGAAACTGGTTTGGCTCAGTGGATAGAGAGTCGACCTGCGGACTGAAAGGTCCCAGGTTCGATTCCGGTCAAGGGCATGTACCTGGGTTGCGGGCACATCCCCAGTAGGAGATGTGCAGGAGGCAGCTGATCGATGTTTCTAACTCTCTATCTCTCTCCCTTCCTCTCTGTAAAAAATCAATAAAATATATTTTAAATAAATAAATAAATAAATAAAACCAAATTTTTGTCATATATCCATGTGTTAGAGCTTATGAAATCGAGTGGTTTCCTATTCTGTGCCTAATAGATTTGTAGTCATATTACACAAGTTGTGATAATACTTAGGCATTTTCTCCTTCCCTGTCCCACCAGGTTCCAAGTCCACAGCTATGCTTCTGCATCAATTGCTTTGTGAAACCCTTTTGTTTCTTTTTTCCAGGTATCTAGTGGAAATTATTATTTCATCCCATACATCATAACACCATGTGCTGAATACATTTGCTGTGAGAGCGATCTCCAGAGGGATGCCTCAGAGTACTTGCAAACCAACTGGGACACCATGCTGAATCCCCTGCATGGGACCTTGGTGGACAGATTCATTAGCCTCCTCAGGAACATCCAAATAGCCTCATGGTAACTCCCCTCAGCATTCAACAACCCTGGGCACTTTGTCACAATCTTCCCATCACATTCATGGAGGTGATACCCCCTGAAAAGATCATAGCACCTGGAGAATGGGGAACCCCTACCAATCATTTTGTTTGTTTGTTTGTTTCATTTTTAAATCTTTATTGTTGAGAGTATTACAGTTCTCTTCCTTTTACCCCCATTGCCCCCCATTCACCGGCTCCTGCCCCACCCTAGGCTGTCCATAGGTAAGATCTTTGTTAATCTCTTCCCACCCCACTTCTGAGATTCATCAGTCTGTTCAATGCATCTCTGCCTCTGATTCTGCTTTATTCACCCATTTATTTTATTCATTAGATTCCTTGTTTATTTATTTTGATTTTAGATTCTATTGTTGATAGACATATTTGTTGCCATTTTATTGTTCATATTTTTATCTCTTCTTCCTCCTCCTCCAACAACAACAATATTTCTTGTAATACTGGTTTAGTGGTGATGAATTCCTTTAGTTTTTTCTTGTTTGTGAAGCTCTTTATCTGACCCTCAATTCTAAATGAGAACTTTGTAGGGTAGAGTAATCATGCTATTCATCACTTTGAATATTTCTTGCCACTCCCCTCTGGCCTGCAAAGTTTCTGTTGAGAAAGCAGCTGACAGTCTCTATGTTTAACCTTTGGCATTTTAATTATGATGTATCTTGGTGTGGGTCTCTTTGGGTTCCTCTTGTTTGGGACTCTCTGTGCTTCCTGGACCTGTAAGTCTATTTCTTTCACCAGGTATGGGAAGTTATCTGTCATTATTTCTTCAGATAGGTTTTCAGTATCTTGCTCTCTCTTCTTCTTCTGGCACCCCCATAATTCAAATGTTGAATCCCTATAAATTGTTCTCTATTTCAGTTAGTGTATGCTTAATTTCTGATTGGTCATTTTTCATGTCTTTGGCATTCTCACTAAGATCCTTGAAAGTCTCATGAAGATCCTTGAGTAACCTTATAACCATGGTTTTGAACTCTGTATCCAGTAGTTTGCTTGCTTCTATTTCTTTCATTTGTGACATGTTTCTTTGTCTCAGCATTTTGGCTGCTTCCTTGTGTTTGTTTCTGTGTATTAGGTAGAGCTTCTATGTCTCCTGGAATTGGTAGAGTGGCCTTGTGTGGTAGGTGTCCTGTAGGACCCAGTGGCTCAGCCTCCCCAGTCACCTGAGCTGGGCACTCTAGGTGTGTCCCTGTGTGGGCTGTGTGCATACTCTTGTAGTTAAACCTTGATTGCTGTTGGTGTCACTGAGAGGAGTTGACCTCCAGGCCAATTGGCTGTGAGGACCAGCTGTGACTACAATGGGAGAGCTGCTGTGCAGGAGGCCAGACCCAGCTGTGAAGCAAAGAGGCTTGTGCTGGGTCTTTGGCCTTTTATTGATAGGTTTGATACAGGCTGTCACCAGCTGTAGCATTTTTGAGAGATTTTAGCCAATTCTGAAGCCTGAGCCAGGATAGGCCATTCCTATGGAATAGCTGCTGCAAGCAGCTTGGGTGGGGCTGCAAATTGGATGGGGCAGAGTCTTAGGGAATCATCAGGGCAGAGCAAACAGTGTGGGCCACACTGTTTGATACTCAGACTTGGCTGCCAGTCAGCCCTGCGATAGGGGAGGTCCCAGCACCAGAACAATGACCCCTGCAAGCACCCCTGTCTGGGAGAAAGATGCCCCTGAGTTCCTGCCCTGATGCCAGATAGTCCAGTTCCTTTCAGTGTATGCCTGGGTCCTCCAGAGCCGCCTGGTGCTAGGAGTCTGAGTAAGTTCATGTGCTGGCCCTTTAAATGGAACACCTGGGTCTCCAGGAGCCTCTGTGTCTCTCTGCCATAATCCCTGCTGGTTTTACAACCCATAGTCATGGGGACTTCTCTTCCAAGCTCCTGAACCCTAGGCTGGGACCCCTTTCTCCTCAGGGGTGGCCTCTGCAGAGGCGATCTCCCTCCCAATTAAAAAAAGCAGCACACCTGGGTGGTGGACCAGCCCCTTCCGAACCTCCCCTCATCCTGCCAGTCTCAATGTGCTTTCTTCTTTACTTCTCTAGTTGTAGGACTTCTATTCAACCAGCTTTCAGGAGGTTCTGAATGATGGTTGTTCTGTATTTTAGTTGTAATTTTGTTGTGGTTATGGGAGGTGGCGAGTACCGGCATTTACGCTGTCATCTTGGTTCTCTCTCCTACCGATCATTTTTAAGTCATCCTGAAATCCATTGTTGTTCCTTAATACATCACTGAGTTGGGCCATTGAGGTATAGCTAAAAGAGAATAAACCTGGAATTAGGGGGTCAGGGTTGAGCCTGCGTCTGGCCTCAACTCTCTGTAGCCATTTTCTCATGTAGAAAATAAAGAGATTAAGTCATTGATTTTTTTTAATGCTCTGAGATTCTGTATCTTAAGATCATATCTGAAGATGATTTCCTCCCACCTCTCGCCCCAATCAGTTACTGAGGTTGTTAAAATGCTGTAAAAGTTGGGATGCACTATGTTCAGCTGAAGCCAAACTGACCTCAGGATGTCCTGTGTAGATTGATGTTGGAGAAGGTGGGGAATACTGATTCAGGTTTGGGTTTGAATCCTGGCTCTGGCTATTCCTTGCTGTGTAGCCTTGTAAAAGTCAGCTCACTTCTTTGTGCCTTAGTGCTCAATAAACCATGCCTTCAAATATTCTTATTCTACAACTTGAAGGCAGAAAAATGATTCTACTTAACCAAAGGATCTAGTTATTTTGCTTGCAGTCCATTTAAAGGATTTACTCCTGTAAGTTGTCACAAGGAGAAGGATTTGTCCTTTCAAAACAAATGAAAATCTGAAGCACTGGCTGAACAGACTTCAAAAATGTAAAGGGCCACATGTCCCACTTTGGATCAAATCATGGCTCCTTGAACTGTGGAGCATTACTACAGTAGTATTGGTGTGAGGTACACAATAGTAAATAGTCTGTTCTCTTTTTCTACCCCATTACCTCTTCTCTGGATGCAGCTTCTTCTACAGACTTTATGGGAAAAGAGAACTGGAGCTCTGGCCAGGTAGCTCAGTTAGTTGGAGCTCTGTCCTGATGCGCCAGGCTTGTGGGTTTGATCCCGAGTTAGGACACATGCAGGAAGCAACCAAAGAGTGAAAATTTAAAGAAAGGAAGACTGGAAATCCAGACATATGTGGCCACATACCAACATAGAAAGCAAATGGGGAACTTTTGTAGCACATTCCTGCAAAGCCTCTTTCAAGCACATCTTGCTAACTATTGTCTTATTGCACAATGAATATTTTAGTGAAGTTTAGGAAGAAAGCTCTCCTAGTATCATCTTTTCAGGTCTGACAAAGAGGTAGACTAGCTTGAATTTGCCAGATGAGCAAGGTCTTGTCAAGAAGTGGACTCGTTTTGTTTCTCAGTCAGTGTGTGTGTGTGTGTGTGTGTGTGTGTGTGTGTGTGTGTGTGTGTGTAATCAGTAGGAAAATAACTCTTTTGATTTGGTTTCATTTCAAAGGACTTGAAATACCTGCTAGTTGATTCACACCTTGAACTGGCAGATACCTGGCAATGGTTAGTGAGAGGTTAAATGGTGCTAATGGTTTAAAAACATCTATAATGAGGATGGCAAAGTTTTTAGCTCAAGTGCCAACTCTTAATTGGTAAAGGCTGCCTGGAGCCTTGTGCTGAAAATGGGTTGGAATCCATTTCCAAGTTCACATTCATTAGCAACATCTTCCCTGGTTCCCAGAGGTAGAAATGGCTGCATGCTTATTACATATTTGATGTCCTCAAGCCATACTCAACTTGGTATTTTGTTTATTTACTTACAAGCTACTGTTCTTATTAGGTTTCTTAGTTTAATAAAACTATTTTTCAGAATTACCCTTGAAAAGAAGACTAAACTAAAGTATAACATTTTACTTACCAGGCTAAACTAATAATGCCTTAATAGCTTTGATGCCTTTATAGTCCACCAAATGAATAATGGCTGTCATCTAAGTTAATGACTCATTAGATTAATAATAGAATTTTATGCTCAATAATAGAATTTTAAACACTGGTAGAATCTGCTAATTTGCTTATCATTGGGGTAATAAGCAATGGGCCAGAAAATAAAATATTAAAGCAATGCACTGATATGTATATGTGTTGTTAATCCTCACCTGAGGACATTTTTTCCATTGATTTTTTAAAGAATAGGAGGGAGGGAGCGAGGGAGAGAGAGAAACATCTTTGTGAGAGAGACACATTGATTGGTACCTCCTGCACACATCTAACCAGGGCCAGGGCCGGGAATCAAACCTACAACCCAAGTATATGCCCTTGACTGGAAATTGAATCTGACCTTTTGGTGCAAGGTCCGGTGCTCTAACCGTCGAGCAACACTAACCAGGGCTGCACTGATATTTTTATATCAGAGTGCTTTCTGTGGGGCATTACTTCATTCTTTAAATGTTTTTTTAATTCTTCTTATAAGCATTTGGACCAGCCTATGTATTGTATACACAGTTATTTGGCATAGTTTTATAGTTAGTCAAAGTAAGTCACAGTTCTTATTCTAATATGTTTCTCTTTTTCTGAAGACTTATTTAATTGAGCTTATTCTCTTTTTTTAATGAACAGTGTAATTTTACTCTCTCTAGTTAAGTCATTTCAGCTACTTAATGGGTTGACAGTATTACCCCCTGATTGACAATACCCAGTCTTCATTTAAAAATTACTTGGAAATTGGACCACAAATTTGAATCACTCTATGGTCATTATAAGTCAGACTGGATGCATGGAAATGCAACCTGAGGTTTTCATGTTTCCCTCTCCAGTGTTTATCACAAAGAAACCTTGTTAAATGACATCCAGAGAGCCAGAGAGATATACAAGGGCGATGAATTGGCAAAGGAGCTGGCTAGGATCAAACTACACATAGATGATACCGAGATTCTGACTTCAGATATCATCATTAATTTACTGCTGTCCTACTGTGATATCCAGGTATGCAATATAAGTTTAACTGAGGTTAATACATGCAGAGTTCTTCCTTGGCATGAGAAATTCCTCATATGAAGTACTTTTATACTAGGTGCACAGTTAGGCAGCTGTTTTATAGACAGAATAGTATGTGGCTACGTCCTAGGTCACCTGTATCTGTTGTAGTGGAAATATTGGAGAAGGTTTTGTCATATCAGATGGCTACTCCCAACAAAATCTCATATGTTATTGCTCACTAAAAGAAATGCAGAATTTAACAGGTTTTTTTTGTTTGTTTTTGTGTTTTTTTAAATATATTTTATTGATTTTTTTACAGAGAGAAAGGGAGAGGGAGAGGGATAGAGAGTTAGAAACATCGATGAGAGAGAAACATCGAATCAGTTGCCTCTTGCACACCCCCTACTGGGGATGTGCCCACAACCAAGGTACATGCCCTTGACCAGAATCGAACCTGGGACCCTTCAGTCCGCAGGCTGACTCTCTATCCACTGAGCCAAACTGGTTAGGGCAGAATTTAATAGTTTTTATGCACTTTATGGTAGGCATTGTTCCAAGCCCTTTGATCCTAATTCATTTCATATTCAAAACAAGCCTATGAATTGAATACTCTGATTATCCCCATTTTGCAAATGAGGAACATGAGGCACAGAGAAGTTAAGTGACTTGCCCAAGGTCACACAGCAGTTGGCAAGGTCAAGGATTCAAACTAAGGCAACTGGCTCCATTGTCCTTGCTCTTAAGTCCTCTGCTATGCTGCTTCCTTTAGGCCTTTGTCACTTCCTTCTTTGTTTGCCATCACCCACCAGTGACAGGAAGAGCAGGAAGAGACTTCTGGAGAATTCCTGAGACAGGGTTTGTGGGATGTGGTACCATGGATATGGGCCTGTCCTCCTTCCAAATTTAATTCTGTTGAGCCATTTCTAAGGATATATTGCCTTCCTTCCCTTTGGAGGAATGTACAAGGCAATGTACCTTATCTGCATAATTCCACAAAGCCATATTGGAGATTGTTGGTTAGAGGTCTTTAAATCTAAACAAGAGAGGCATTCATTTAGGACCTGAACCAAGAACAGAGTCAGTCACAAAGGAACTCATGCCCTTAGTGATAAACAGATGCATCTAATTGATTTTAATATGATTTAACAATGATTAAATTATGCCCCATGGGACAAGAGAATGGGAATGGCCTTTTTTGAAGTCTTTCTTCCTGAGCTGCTGCCTTCCTCCTGTCCTTGCCTTCACACATCTCTTCTTTTTATAACCTTACATTCGTGGAACTCTCAGGCGTAAAGGTGAGCCAGAAGCTTCTTGGAATACACTTTCCTTGGGCAGCTGCATCCAGGTGCAGAGCCACAAAACAGGCATGGGATTTCGGTGGGAAGTCCTGTGCTAACTGTTTCTGGCTCTCGGCAAATTGGCCAATAACAGTAATTCTAAGCCTGGCTGAAAGGGTAGCAGATGGTACTGCTCAGAGGGGTCCCAGATGAGACAAACATGGTAGCAATTTTCCCTAGGTAATTATGCAGTTTAGGGCAGTGGTTCTCAACTAGGGGACATGTGGTAGGGTCTGGAAGCATTTTTGGTTGTCACATCTAGGAGGTAGAAGCCAGGGATACTGCTTAACAGGATAGTGCCCCACAACAACAAATGACCCAGCCCAAAAATCTCAATAGTGCCAAGGCTGAGAAATACTGGTTTAGATTAATTCTTTTGTTTCTGGCAAAATAGGAATGACTGCGATGTTTCTTCCCTTTATGTAGCAAATGACTGCAAGATTTCTTATACGTTTATGTCCAGCTCATTTTAACCCACAGCTGTGCTGGTAGTGGTAACTCTCCTGCACTCAAAACATGGTAGCTTTTTTCCTGGCTGCTGGGTTGTAAGTAACTTCACTAAATGCTCTCTGTAAAGAAGGCTTGTATTTAAATGCTTAGGCTGTCTCATGTTTATTACTGTTCAGAAAAACCTATGAAGATCTGTATTTCCTCTCTTTCTTACCTTGGGACCTCTTGCCAACAGGACTACGATGCAATGGTAAAGCTGGTAGAAACACTGGACATGCTGCCTATGTGTGATTTGACCGACCAATATAATATTAAATTCCACTATGCATTTGCACTGAACAGGTAAGGATGATAGTGTACATACTATATAGAGTTTTAAAATAAGTCACCTGTTACATTCTGCTTCCTTCATTTACTCAGTGCTCATTGAATATGAGCCAGATCATGTGTTCAGTGTCAAGGTTATGAAAATGGGCAAGGTCTTGGTCTTCAAGGACTTTGTCTTTGGAACATATATTCTACCTGTGTGGTCAGCCATGTAATTAAAGCTTGCTAGCCCAGAATGATAAAGGTCTTAATGAAGGCTTGTCCAAAGTGTTATGGAAACATAGCAGAGGGAGGAAGTCATTCTGCTTGGACATTTTCTGGGGTTTTTTCAGTAGGGATTTGAAGACTTAGTAAGAATTACCTCATAGCCCTGGCCTGTATTGCTCAGTGGTTACAGTTTCAGCCCATTTACCGAAGTGTCTCAGGTTCGCTTCCCAGTCAAGGGCACATACCTGGGTTTCAGGTTTGACCCCCAGCCCCAGTCTGGGCACTTGCAGAAGGCAACCAATAGATGTGTCTTTTTCACATCGATGTGTCTCCCCCACCACCACCACCACCTTTCTTCTCTCTCTGAATAACAATGGAAAAAATATCCTCTATGAGGATTGGCAAAAAACAAAACAAAAAAAGAATTACTTCATGGGCAGGAGAGAGTGTGGGATGGAGATGGTGAAAAGGCCATTCTACTTGACCAGAACAGAAAAGTGAGCATAGAGTTCTTCATGTGCAGTGTGTCTTCAGGGAATAGTCAATGTGACCAGAACACAAGTTGCAGGTAAAGCAAATGCATGCAATCTGATCCTGAATTTTCCGTAAGTATAACTTGGCCAGCTGTCAGCATAGTTACAGTAGGATCTGGCATTAGGTACAGTTTTGAGGAAGTTTAGGGAATTACCTTATACTGATAGAGGAGAAAATAGTGGTGGGCAAGTAGTGATTTTTCCTGCATTACAGTTGACCTCCAACTCTTAGGAAGTGGAGCAAATCATGTCCATCTATTAGTTACTAAAGGTTAGTAGTAATGAATGATGTTTGGCCCTAAGATGGCAAGGTCTCCCTGTATTAGAAAAGCCAGGGACAGCCAGCTTTTTCTGATAGCTTCCACTTCACTGTATTCAGAAGCCCATTCAAGACTGCTTCAAGTTTCCATTGAGCAGTTAAACGGCTTGTCTCTCAGTGGTATGAAATTCTTTATGAGCAATTTGTATTTGCTGCTGCTTTTACAAACAGGATTTAATTAGATATGCTAATGCAGCGAGAAGATTCTGACTAGGAATCCAGGCAGCAGGCAAAATAATGGTCTGGAAAAATAACAGAATCAAAGTCCTAGGTTAAAACCAACAAAGCTTGCCAATCACAAAATTAGAATATACTCATTTTACTCCCTGCATCTTTGGGGCAAGACCTCCAACTCAAGTAAAATTTAACTCATTGAATTACTCAGTAAGTGGAGGGGAAACTGAATGCATGACACATTTATTAGAATATCTGATGTATCACACTAAAAGAAGAGTTAAAGGTGAGCGGTAAGAGAAGAAGACACTCTGTAGGCCCTAGAAATGTGTGTAGAGATGATATTAGATGAATGTTACTGAATCTAGCCCATGCTAGAGGGGCTGAAGGCTTGTTTCAGAACCTACAGAAGTCACCTTAGCCTCAGCTTCTGAACTATCCTGGTGCAGGCCATTGCTCAGGTAGAAGGACATGTCCCCAGGAGGGCAGCATGGGCTCATTGTCTCTGTAGTAACCACCAGCCTTGTTTTCTTTGTCTCTTCTGTTTATGTTCATTACTATGACTCATAAGGGTTTTTATAGTATATAAGTTTTCTCTTATTTTATTTTTTCTTTTTCTTATTCATTTGTTGAAAAAGTATTTGTCCTGTAGAGCTTCCAAAGTTTTGGGTTTTACTGATCATATGCCTGTGGTGAGATTGGTGAGCTTCTCTGTCCCTTTTTCTCCCTGTAAGTTGGTAGTTAGATCTGGATACTTATTTCAGATTCTGGTCTGACTTTTTTAAAAGTATACTTAATAGTTGATTGTGTACTTTATCTGTTTTTTATTCTTTTTGTGATGCTAGTGGCCATTGACAATCATTGCCTAGATCCATTATTTTATTAGAGGTCACAAAATAGTAATATTTTGAATTTTATATTTAATTCCTGAGTTATTAGCACAAATACTTTATAAAGAGAAATTTCCCCTCATCAATGACTTGGTTACCCTGGTATACAGTTTGTATGAGAAAAGAGTTTATGTGCTTGAGTTTTTGCCTTGATCAGTTTTCAAAAACAATGAGTTAGCTCCTTAGCATCCTCCAAAGGTGACCAGTGATGTTTTATAAGATCATTATGAACTCATAATTTTAACATAGTTGATAAGTTTCAATCCCCTATAATTCTGTTTATTTTATTAAATTTATTGGGGTGACATTGGTTAATAAAAATATGTAAGTTTCAAGTGTACAATTCTATAATACATCATCTAGTATTCTTCTTGATGCTCTAACCATCCCCTTTTACCAAACACTGATTCAACTTGGCTTTTGAGTCTTTTTGCTATGAGCTTAGTAGCTTCTTTGCTTTTTTGTATGTTAATATGTTCTAGGACCATTGAGACCAGTGGCCGGCAAACTGCGGCTTGCGAACCACATGCGGCTCTTTGGCCCCTTGAGTGTGGCTCTTCCACAAAATACCACATGTGGACGCGCATGTACAGTGCGATTGAAACTTCGTGGCCCATGCGCAGAAGTCGGTAATTTGTGGAAGAGCCACACTCAAGGGGCCAAAGAGCCGCATGTGGCTCACGAGCCGCAGTTTGCCGACCACTGATTTAGACATATCTGGAACCAGCCAGTCCTCCAAGGAGTCCTGGTTCCTTTTAGTGAGATATTTACAGACTCTAATCAGGACATGGAGGTTCTTCCAGATCATTGTTTGGGACCTTTTTGGTAGAGCTGAGGAAACCATTCCATGAATTGATACTGATGTTCCAATTCAAATTTAGGACTAGAGGATTTTTACTTAACTTCTTTGATTTTATGTGTGTTCCTCTTGTGCTGAAAAATCTGGTTCCTAGTAATGTTAACATTATTTGTTGTATTTCATACTAAAAGATATATAATATTTTCAAAATACCAATACCAGTATTGTCACTAACAATATGATTACTAGAAACTATTTAAGATTTCTTTGCATTTATGTTTTTTTCCTTAGGTTATATTTTTTTTTTAGAAAAATACAGTCAAATTGCTGTGTTTTAAAATAATATGAATTAGTTTCTCTTTTGTGGGTAAGCTATCAACCAGATGCATAGGCTCATCATTTATTTTGTCCTAACCACAAGTTCAAATGGTTTGTTCATTGCCAAGCAGTGTTTTTAGGGAACGCTGTTTTTAAATTTTTATTTCATTTTCTTTTATAATTATGTAAAATTCTTATGTAGTTTCAAAGTCAAATTCCAAGAAGTGTAATCTCTACCCCTGTTCTCTTCATCATGGTTTCTCTCTCCACCTATTGGTAGCCACTTTTATTACCTTCTGGTTTATCCTTCCATTTTAAGACATAAAAGCAGATACATATATTTATTCATATCCTCCTTAAATAAAAAAGTAGCATTCTCTTCACAGTATTCAACACCTTGCTTTCTTGTCTTAACAACGTATTCTGGAGATCTTTCCATAACAGTACTACAGAGATATTGTTCAATTCTTTGAATAAATGTTTAATATTTTATAATATGAGCATGAATATCATTAGCCATTGTTGGTTTAATCAATCACCACTACTGATGGACATTTGCTTCCAGATATTCACAGGAACACTTTTAACATTTTACAGCCACAAACTCAAGTTGTTTTGTGACAATAATTATTTTAACAACTATCTAAGGAATCCATTTCCTGTGTATAAATGAAAAATTTACCATATCTACACTAATAAAAGAGAAATATGCAAATTGTATCACTCTGCTACGCCCACCAGCCAATCAGATGAGTATGCAAATTAACCCAACAAAGATGGCAGTTAATTTGCATATGCAGGCACAGAGCGAAGACTGAAGGCTCTGGCCGGAGTGAAGACTGAAGACTGAAGAGGCTTGGCTTCTCCACTGCGGCCGGACCAAAGGCCTGGGTCCCGGGTGCCGGAGGAAAACCAGTACTGGCAGCCAGGGGAAGGAAGGCCTATTGCGCGAATCTTTGGGCAACGGGCTTCTAGTAATTTAAAAATAGAGAAGAGTGTGATTTATGAATATAGAAACAATTTCCTGTTTTGGTGGGGGTAACATGAGATAGGAAAACAGGACTCACTAAAGTCCTTTGCTTTTAGAAAATGGCAAGGAATTTCAGGTCAAGAAATGCCTTTGTACATTTCAAAATTCATCTGGGCCTTGAATTTGGGGGCCCTGCCAGTTTCCAAAGAACCTTTTATCAAACTGTCTCATCCTCATGATTTAGGCTTAGCTTTTAAATCCTTGCTCTCCATCTAGTTACAGGAGGCTGCAATATTATTTTTGTGCTTCCAAATACATTAATCACCTTATGCTCTCATCTATAGTGTAGGTCTAACCTTAAGAGAAAAGATCAAGTAAGGACTGAGTATGATTGTGTGAAATTCACTAGTGTGAATCTTAAGTAGGTCTTACATTTAAATATGAAAAAATGAAATATAATTTAGATTTTTTCCAATGAAGTATAGCATCCTTACACCTAGCCCCTCAGAGAATGAATGTATATAAACTCCTGTGTCTTGATTCAGACATCCATGATCTTATCACATGAATCTTTCAGGAAAAACAGTGCAGGTGACCGTGAGAAGGCTTTGCAGATCATGCTCCAGGTTCTGCAGAACTGTGACTGCCCGGCCCCCGGCATGTTCTGCCTATGTGGAATGATCTACAAGGACATCTTTTTGGATTCACACTGCAAAGATAACGCCAGCAGAGACAGCGCCATTGAGTGGTAAACCCTCAGCCCTAGTTAATAGCATGTGCATTTCTGCAAAGAACAGTTGCAGTGGCTAAAAATTCACATCTCTTTCTTATATGTGTGTGTCTGCTTGTCTGCTGGCAGTGAAAAAACATGCTATAAATGTGGTTTGGGAATTTCCACATTCCTTTTTCCCTAAGGAAATCATTAGAGACAAGGTTTTTTACTGGTGACATTCTTCCCACAAGTTCACTTGTTTATAGGGGCAAGAAGGAGGATCGGCATGCTCCTTCCCGTCTACTCTTTCCAGAACCTAGTTGTATTATTGTCAGGCATTGTCTTTTCAGTGAACTATTAATTCATTTATCCATCCATCCAACCAACAAAGGTTTATTGAGCCAAAATAGGAAGCTGTGCTCCCACCATGGTGGGCAAGAATTCAACCCCCAGGTCAGGAAATTATTACCTATAGATCCTTCAAGAAAGTCATAGGAGCCTTTCTCTATCTACTTCAGAAGGTAGTGGTAGCAGGCACAGGAGCAAATGAAGCTTAGTTTCCTGGTCAGGGTATGTTGGCTTGGGTCAGACCGTGGGGATCATCTATCCCAGGCCCTTAGGTACAGATATGCAACATGGTTCAGGGAGGTCAGGAGCTGGTCCAAAGTCACAGAGCTGGTCAGAGACAAACCTGAGACTGCAGTCCTGACTCCAAGTTCAAGTCTTGTCTGCCCCTAAGCTGAGCCTGTTTGATTTATTGATAAGAGACATAGAGAAGTCACCTTGTCTGCCATCTTCCTAGATAACTTTTCATACTAAAAGAAAATGAAAAAATAATAGAATATGGAATTTAAAATCCTCAAAACATACAGGGGAAAAGGTTGCAATTTTATTGGAATTTTGTTGGCTGGGTTTGGAAGGACTATCTTGGTATCTTCTGGTCACTCTAAGGGTACTTGTATAATGCCCCAAAGTTCATAAAACCAGATTTTAATGGCCTTAAATAAATTCTCACTTCCACAATTAATATTTTGTTGGAGTTTAATTCTCTTGTCACACAAGTGACAAAACAACTTCTATTTTAGATGTCCTTTGCATACTTTATTGATCAGATTCTTTTTTTCTGATTGTGGTACTCATAGTTACTCATGGAAGAGAAATAAGTTTTTATGTATAGAATAATGAATAAATAAGAATTAAAAATGGTACTGTTAACCTTTTGGTATAAACATGGTATTCATAGTTTCATATCTTTATCCTAATGTAATAGATCCCTGCCCTTTCTGTCACTTTATGCCACTGCTCTTATAGTTCTTTGAACTCCAGGATTCTGGTGATTCCATTTTGTGAAATGAGCAAACAAACAAATGGTCTACAGAGAAATAGCCTATAATTGATGCAGTTTCTATATAGTAAAAAAAAATGCTCCACGTACAAATGGAATCTAACTCTAAAAATGAGATTTGGACATCAAATTGTGGTCTCCTTTTTGTGGTAGGATTATAGTAGGTTTTCAATTTCTTTTGTACACTTGCTCCTATGACATTTTAAAGAAGATATTTTTTGTGCTGCATATAGCTGTTTGTAAGATTGGGAAGGAAAGCTGGAAACCAATAAATTAGAGTAGTACAAATTTTCATGAGAAGGTGGGTTTGTACCATAGTCACACATTTTCTCCTACCATAATAAGATGATATAATAATAACTGAGTGGTTCTGTAATTGTAGGTATCGCAGAGGTTTCGAGCTCCAGTCATCTCTTTATTCTGGAATTAACCTTTCAATTCTGCTGATAGTTGCTGGACAACAATTTGAAACATCCATGGAACTAAGGAAAATAGGTAAAGTTACTTATTATTGCAGATGTTGATGCTTTGGTAACACAAATTCAGCATTAAAAATTATAGTCACAAAACTAGCATTAAATTTCAGAAGGAAGAATTACTCTCGGATGGCTCACCTGAGACAGTAGTCAAAATAAAATGCCCATTTTTCTTCTATCGAAAGGCTGGCATAATATGATAGAAACTAGAAACATTTTTATGACTTTATCTAAAATTCATATTCTTAAGGTATCCAGCTGAGCAGTATGTTGGGAAGAAAAGGGTGCTTGGAGAAAATGAACAATTACTGGGATGTGGGTCAGTTCCTCAGCGTCACCATGTTGGCTAATAATGTCGAGAAGTCCATCCAGGCAGCAGAGAAGTTGTTCAGATTGAAGCCTCCAGTCTGGTGAGTCATCTCTGCATTATCATTATCCTTCTCAATATCAGATCATGTCTTGAAATGTTTCTGCCAGGGAGGAAAGGTATAAATGCAAAAAACAATAGCAATTACTATGTTCCTCCTTCTAACTTCTTCATTATAGCAAAGTTAGGGCAGAAAGAACAACTCTGAGGGATCACTTGGTTTTATGTGAATGGAGGGAAAGACAGACATATTCACATACAGAATATATTCCTACATACTGTATCTACAAGATAAAACTTTGTTCTATTAATTTCTTCAGGCCATTGAGGTCCTCAAGAACAAAACATTCTTTGATACTAATACATATTGTGCATATGTGAGAAAGCAGATCATAAAGCTGGAAAAACAGCAAGAAAATGATGTTTTGCCTCAGTGGTTCTCAAACTTTAGCATATATTAGAATCATCTGTATTGATTAAAAAACAGATTGCTGGGCTCACCCTTCTACTTCAAAAGGTCTAGGGTAGGCCTGAGAATTTGCATTTACAAATTAGTAGTACAAGCTGATGCTGTTGGTCCTGGGACCACACTTGGAGAACCACTTTTCTATGGACTCATTTTAATTAAAAATATGTGACTCAGAGAAAGGTCTAGGTGGGTTGGACAATACCTGACTTTTCTAATAGTCATTAAGTCCCTTAAAAAGTGGTTATCTTCTTGATTGCTACCATTCCATAGTAGATACTAAGTAGATATTTTTATAATGAATAAATGATGATTGATGGATTTTCTCTAAAATATTGATAATGGTTATCTCAGGGTGATAGCCTTATAACTTTTTTCCCTTATAACTTTTTGTGGTTGTTTTTTTTTTATCCTCACCTTGAGGATATATTTATTGATTAGAGAGAGGTGGGGGACGGAGAGAGAGAACATCAATGTGAGAAAGAAACATCGCTCAGTTGCCTCCTGTATGCACCCCAATTGGAGATTGAACCTGCAACCTAGGTATGTGCCCTGACCAGGAATCAAACATGTAGTCTTTTAGTACACAGGACAACACTCCAACCAACTGAGCCACTCAGCCAGGGCTAGCCTTATAAATTTTTAAAAAGATTATCTTGGGTGGGCTTGATGTAATCAAATAAGCCTCCCTTTTTAATATATGTTTTTATTGATTTTTTTCTTAGAGAGAGAGGAAGGGAGAGGGAGAGAGATAGAAACATAAATGATAGGCTGCCTCCTGCACACCCCCCTGTCCAGGAATCCAACCCAGTGATCTCTTGGTACATGGGATGATGTTCAATCCACTGAGCCACACCAGCGGGCCAGCCTTAATATGTTTTTAATCTGTTTTTCCTCATCTGATTTGTTGAAGATATATTTGGATTACTTACATAATTTACAAATTTTTACTTTTAACAATCTATGTTGATTTTCTCCCCTCTTATTTCTCATCACAGTGGGTCAATTTGAACTCCTAACTGTAGGAATCTCTTCAGTCATATCTAGTTTGACCCCATTTCTTCCCAATCTGAAGGACTTAAATTTGGTCCCCAAACCATATCAACCTCTCGAAAGTTCTCTGAAGCTAAGAGAACACAGAGGCAGGCTGAACCTCTGGTCCTCTCTGAGTGGCTGCTGTTCCAGAATACTAATTTTAGCTGACTCCATGGAGAGCAGGCCTGAGGCTTGAGTACATTCTCATTACATCAGGGCTTGTGCTGACTTACTGTTGATACCTATTGTTTTGACCACCCTCAGGTTCATGATTTGCTAGAAGGACTCACAGAACTCAAAAAATTGTTATACTCGTGGTATTATAGAAGGATACAGATTAGAATCAGCAAAGACAAAAGGCACACACGGCAGAGTCCAGGGAGACCAGGCACAAACTTCTAGTTGTCCTCTCTCTGTGGAGTCATATGGACATTGTTTAATTTTCTCAACAGCAATGCAGTACAGCATGCCCAAAGTATTGCCAACTAGGGAAGCTCACCAAATATTGGTGTCCAGGGTTTTTATTGGGGATCAGTTATGTAGGTATGGAGTATCCATGTAACTGACCTTAGTCACTGAGTCCCCAATCTCTCTGGAGATCACACTGATAACAGCATTGCCCAAGGCCCCCATCATGAATCATGTTGTTAATATAAACTATCTGCTATGGCTCACGGTTCAGGTAAACAAAGACACTCCTGTCTCAAGCAGGCTATCCCAAGAGCTTAGAGGTGATTTTCCAGAAACCAGTCTAGGGCCAGATCTTTCTTTGGAATGTGTAGAGTTTGGGCAACACAGGCCAGCTGAATTAATCCTGTACTGCACAGTATCCAAGTAAGTCATTCATAGTCTAACTGATCTGTCTTCCCAGGATAGCTCTAGACTTTATCCTCAAAGTGAAAAATAGTACTTGGATGCTTTCACCTGAACCATCCCTGTTTAGTGCTACAGAAAATGTGACCACCACTGCCTAGGAACTATTTCAAAAAGTTAGACTTGCCTACGAACAGTAAAGTTGTGGTTGGATTCAAGATCTCAGAATATCAAAATCTACCTGCTCAGATCTAATTAAAAAAAAAAGACAGTAAGTTTCACATCAGTGATTGCCAGGGATCCAGGAGGAGTTGGGAATGAGGGAAGCAGGTGCGACTATAGAAGGGAGGAAACAAGACCAATCCTTGTGGCAATAGAAATGTTCTCTATCTTGGCTGTATGAAGGTCAATATCCTGAATGTGACATTGATCTAGAATTTATGAAATATTACCATTGGGGTGGAGTAAACCAGGCCAAGGCAAAGGGTACATAGGGTCTCTCAGTGTTGTCTCTTACCACTGTATGTAAGTCTCAAAATAAAAAGTTGAATTAAAAAAGAAAAAGATAATGAGTTTGAAATTTTGTCACTTTACAAGTGCTTTGAACTTCAAACTACATTCTCTTATTTAAGACAGCAAATGCTTGCCAGGCTCTGCTCTGAAGCACTGTGTACCTAAATTGAGGTTTAGACCAATTTTGATAAAGTCATGTTGTATGATTTTGTTGAGTAAAATTATTTTGCCCACTATTTGGGCTTATTTTAATTAAGTATATGGCTGCCAAATGATTAAGAAGCACTCACTACACAATATTAATTTAAATAAAAAGCTTTCAGGAAACTTCTTTTAAAGGGAATAGAATTGAACTCACTTTCTTTGGGAATCTAATTTATTGGTGCTTGTGATTTTTCCAGGTACCTACGATCATTAGTTCAGAATTTGTTTTTAATTCTGCGCTTCAAGAAATTCATCGCACCGTTATCCAGGCGAGAACTGCTTAACTTCTGGTTAGATATAATTTTCGAGGCATCAAAGGAAGTTGCTAATGGACTCAGATTTCCAGTAAGATATGCTAAATTTCTTTCTTTTTAAAAATTAATCATTATTGTTGAAAATATTACAGATGTCCCCCTTTTTTCCCCATTGACCCCCTCTTCTCTACTCCCATTCTCTCCCTAGGCTTTTACCCCACTATTGTCTGTGCTCATGGGTTATGCATATATGAATATGAGTTCTTTGGTTGATCTCTTCCCTCCTTGCCCCTTCCATTTGAGAATCCTCAGTCTCTTGCATGCTCCCATGTCTCTGGATCTATTTGTCAGATTTTTTTTTCATCAAATTCCACATATAAGTCAGATCATGTGATACTTGTCTCTCTGTCTGGCTTGTTTTATTTAGCATTTATTTCTTTAAGATAAAAGTAAAAAGAAACTGGGGATTGGTGCCATCTAATTATTGAATACTTAGAGTAATTGAATAGTTAAACTATTCATCAATCTTATGTGGAATTAACCAGTGATAGATCAACTTACTAGAAAACGTTGGCTATACAGTTGACCCTTGAACAACATGGGTTTGAACTGTGTGGGTCCAGTGGATTTTTTTTTCAATAAATACTGTATTCTCTAAAATAGAGTGATTTTGTCTCCCATGGGACATTTAGCAATGTCTGGAGACATTTCTGGTTGTCACAATTGTGGGGAAGGTATTGCAACTGGCAGCTTATGGAGTAGAGGCCATGGATGCCACTAAACATCCCACAGTGCACAGGACAGTCCCACCTCCCCACACACAGAATTGTCCATCCCACAATGTCAGTAGTGCCAAGGTGCTCTAGAACAGGGCAGTACTAATAGTGAAATTTTGGAATTCAAAGCAGTTTTCTCTTGGGCTTTGGTTTGTCTCTAGTGCCACAAATTACTTTTTAAAATTTTACCGAGAAGCAAAATTGCTTTTATCTTTTTATTGAATTTTTGTTGCAGTTTTATGACCATCTTATAAGGAGGCCTAAGTAAGATATCTAAGCATTCTGGAAACAACTTCAAATAATTGTGTTTCATATTTATGCCATAAGATTTTGTGAACATGTAGCATTCAAGAATCTCATTAAAAAGCTAATAACAGATTAACTTATTTGAAATGATAATCTCTTCCCAGGCTAAGCAATCTTAAACATTCTGCTTTATTTATTTTGGAAATTCACTATCTCTTTCCTGTACATTCTGCTCCCCTCCCCACCTTCCTCTCTCTCTACCCTAACAATATAAAACATGGCTGACGTCACCTCACTTTTTCATCCCCTTGCATTTTTTAGAATTGGTACCTACCTGTGACCATCCAGTTAACGTCCTCATATCTCTCAAAAACTATAGCATCCCTCTTTTTTTCTGTCACTTCCCCAACCAGGCCTTTCTTGACTACCTTGTCTAAAGAAGTTCCCCCCTCCAACTCTCACCTTTATTCTGCCTTATTTCTTCACAGTTCTATATGATACCATGTTGTATATCCCTATCTATTCTTCCATCTGCCCCATCAGGACAACGGCCTCCTGATGGCAGAGACTCCTGTTGTGGGCTGCTGTGTCCATAGGTCTTAGAACAGGGTTACAGGTCCTTCATGAGTGTTTGTGGAGTACACAGCTTCCCACTTCCTCAGTGGGCAGGGTGACCTATTTTGTATATTCCTGTGCATTACAGAAATCCATTCTTCTTCTAGGTTCTGGTGATAGAACCAACAACCAAAATCTACCAGCCATCATATGTCTCTATAAATAATGATGCTGAGGAGAGGATGGTTTCTCTGTGGCTTGTCTCACCCCCAGAAACGGTAAGAAAAAGATCATCAACAGCTTTTTCTTTATTCTGTACTAGAGGCCCAGTGCATGAAAATTCATGCACTCA
>NW_005362534.1:958609-966335 GCF_000412655.1 Myotis brandtii | reverse complement strand
TCTGGCCCAGGCATCAGGCCTGGGCAGGGGACCCCCAGCCCCCTCTGATTGCTGGCTCTGCCCCCCGCCCAGGCCTGATGCCTCGGCCAGAGGAGTTGACCCTCATCACCCTCCGATCGCCGATCACCGGATCGGCCCCTTGCCCAGGCCTGAGGCCTCTGGTGGAGGCATTAGGCCTGGGCAGGGGACCCCCAGCTCCCCATGATCTCCCGCTCTGCCCCTGCCCAGGCCTAATGCCTTGCATTAGGCCTGGGCAGGCGACCCCCAGCTCCCCGCGATCTCCCGCTCTGCCCCTGCCCAGGCCTAACGCCTCTGGCCGAGGCATTAGGCCTGGGCAGGGGACCCCCATTTTTTTTTTAGGCCTGGGCAGGGGACCCCCAGCTCCCCACGGTTGCAGGCTCCGCCCCTGCCCAGGCCTAACGTCTTTGGCCAAGGCTTTAGGCCTGGGCAAGGGATCCCTAGCTCCCCGGACTGCCGGCTCCATCCCTGCCCAGCTCCCATTGCTGGCTCCACCCCTGCTTCCCGCTATCACTGGCCGGGGCGGCAAAGGCGCCTGGTTCTCTGATCACAGCTGGGGGGCAGAGCAAAGGCGGCCCCCAGGGCCGCCTTGCCCTGCCCCTGGCTCTTAGCTCCCCCCTGGGTTTCTGATCACCGTCAGTGGCAGGGGGCTTCTTCCGTCCTTTCCCTTTTGCCTCCCAGCGTTGTGCCTACATATGCAAATTAGCTGCCATCTTTGTTGGCAGTTAACCGCCATCTTGGCTGGCAGTTAATTTGCATATTGCCCTGATTAGCCAATGGGAAGAGTAACGGTCGTACGCTAATTACCATGTTTCTCTTTTAATCAAATATTTGATTCTCAAGTAGAGGAGTCTATGTTGTACTTGAAAGAGCAGGCAGCTGTGCCTAACTTCTGAGTTATGGGAGTAGATGAGAGAGTATAACCACAGATGAAAGAAAGAAGGCAGATTTTTCCATTATATATATTTATATTATGTATGTATGTGTATATATAGATAAATTAATGCAGGCTTGTTGCAAAAAAGTTAAACAGTGAAGAAGTAGATAAGGAATAAAGGGCAAGTCCCTACAAATCTCCTAAACCTAGTTCTCATTCCCATCCCCAATGATTTGGTGGCTATCTGTATCTTTTTTCTAAACTCACTTATATGTTTATAATGTGTGTATACATACACACATTATATGTATTATATAATATATAAGAGAGAAAGGCACTCATTAAAGTGAGGTCATATAGTATATATTCATTGTTTTGCAACGTGCTTTTTTTACTGGTTTGTACACATGGACAGTTTTTATGAAGCACACACAGATCCACTTGATTTTTTTAAGGGTAGTATTCCTGTACTAGTATCATGTGATGCATTTCTGAATATGGATAAACCATAATTTGTTTTACCACTTTCCTGCTGATGCATGTTTAGGTCTGTTTTGCTCTCTAGCCAATGGTAGCTGTGCTGGTGCACATTGGTGGTTACACCCTACTACGCTCATGTAGCTGTTTCCAGAGCAGGGATTCCCAGAAATGGTCCTGTTGGATTCAGGACTAAACACATTTAACATTCAATAGCTGCCATCAAACTTGTACCTTTCCAATTTTACTCACACCAACCATATAGGAGTGGAAACATTTGAATTTAATTGCCCGTTAAAGAGATTATAGAAATGCTAGACCAGGCCTGATGTTTTGTGATAACAGCTATATTTTTATCTCTACATATCTAAAGTACTTCACTAGCTTTTTGCTTTAATAAAATATTTCACTATTCCATTGATATAGGTACAAAATAGCTCATGTTGTGACATGTAGTTGTAGAAAAAATTAATTGTATTAAAGTTATAAATAAAATTATTTGTAGTAATAAAAAGATGTAGCATCTTTGACAAGTGCACTAGATAGATCTATTTGGTATGTATGTTTTCATGGAGTGTAGAGAGCATTCTGCCATAATAACTTGGCAAAGAAAGATATTTTTCCCTGGAAACAAGCGTGTGGGCAAATTATTTTAATCAGGTGAAAATAAGCAATATCTTTTAAAAAAATAAAGTGCTACATTCATTGGACAATGAGTAGAAGCTCAGTATCATATTAGAAATTCCTTATCAGAAATAGTAATGATACAACTTCCCATTGTTAATGGGTATAAAGTTTGAGTTATGCTAAATGAATACACTACAACTATCTGCTGTACAACTTAGTGCCTGTAGTTAACAATATGGTATTGTGCCCTTCAAAATCTAAGAGGGTAAATCCCATGTTATGTGTTCTGAACACACACACACACACACACACACACACACACACAAATAAATAAAAACAAAAACCAAGGGACACAAGGACACTTGGGGGTGATGGATATGTCTATTACTTTGATTGTGGTTATGATGTCATGGGGGTTTGCATACACCTAAACTCATCAAGTTATGCATATTAAATATGTGTAGTTCTTTAAATAATAATTAAACCTAAGTCATGAATGATATCTCAAGTTGTCTTCATCTGCTTGAGATGCTGTAACAATACCATAGACTGAGTGACTTAACAGAAATTTATTTCTTGTAGTTCTAGAGGCTAGAAAGTCTAAGATCAGAGTCCCAGCATAGTGAGGTTCTGGTGAGAGCCCACTTTCTGGTTTGTGGATGGTGGTCTTGCTTTGTCCTCGTGAGTGAGAGAGGGAGACAGGGAGCTCTCTCCTGTCTCTTATAAGGGTACTAATCCTATCATGAGGGCTCCACCCTCATGACTTAATTACCTCCCAAAGACCTCACCTCTAAATGCCATCACATTGGTAGTTAGGGCTCCGATAGATGAATTGGAAGGGACATAAACATTCAGTCCATAATACAAGCCTAAGCCAGTAAACTTGTCTAATATTTAACAGTGAAGCAACCTTCTCATTGATAATAGAGTCAGCAGCCATTAGTGAAGACAAGCTGCCATATTGTGCTTGGGGCTTTTTTTTCCTGTTCTGTGTGCCTTAAATATTTCAGTACAAAAAAAAATTAAAGCTATAATAAAATACATACATGGTCATTTGAAGAATGCATGTGTCTTCTATTAAATTTGCGTCTGGGTTTTTTAGCCTTTTATTGAAGTATTACATAGACACAGAAAAGTGCATCCATCATAAATTATTGATTTTGACCAAGTGAACATACGTGGGTACTCAGTGCAGGTCAAGAAAGAGACTCACCCCAAAACCCTTTCGTGCTTCCTTTGTGCCTCTCTCCAGACACTATCTCCATGAAGCACTCTGTTCTCAATGTTGGAATTCTTATACCAGAGACCAACTTTGCTTATTTTCTTTGTCATTGATAGCACTGTGACACAGGATAATTTTCAAAATTTTGATCTGTAATTTCACTATTCCATTGATAGAGGTACAAAATAGCTCATATTATGACATGTAGTTGTAGGAAAAACTAATCATATTAAAGTTACTCTTCATACTTTTGCAGCAAAATTGTTTTGGCCTCATGGAATTCTTCAGACTTTGCCTACTTCATTTGAATCCTATAGTGGTTGCTGGCCCTTAATGGAAATTTCCGTTGGTACATATACTACCTCACTAGTTGTAAATGTTTTACTTTGTTTGTATATAGTTCATAATAAGAACTGGAAAAGAACTACATAAGCAGCAACTGTTAGTTTTCCTTGACTGATGAAATGTTTCATACAAGTGCTTATAGTTGTCAGAGCATTCATCTGAGAAAAATATAAATTGCCTTTGATTTTGCCCTCATGTTGAATTTTGAAATTCTGCAGATTATGAAAGCAATCATATTTGCCTAGTATGAAATGACATTTTTCTACACAGTGTTGTTGCATTTTTCTCCGTGGGCTATGAATGGTGGGAGAGATCACACATATTCACATGTTCACCCACACACAGCATCTCTATAAGATGAGATTAAGTTGTGGTTTATTAGCCAAGGATACAGGAACTTACGCTGGTCAATGTTTAACAACCAACTCTCCCACGGACACCGGAGCAGAGGGCTGACTTGTCATGTTTGCTGATTCCTGTGGTATAAATTCTCCAACCATGGCCACTTTCAAACAAGCTACATTGGGTCACCAAGTATGGGGTTAGGAAGAGATGTGAAAAATTGGCCTTCCCAAGCTGGCACAAGCTGCATGCAGCACATCCATGCAAGGTCACACAGGGCAGAGGCAAATGCAGCACTTCTCCCTCAGCTCCTCATGGGCCCCAAAGTCACCAACAGGCACATAATGGCCACCAACACTGTCCCCACAGGTAGGGCTGCTGGATTTGGGAAGCCCCTTTTTGGGGGTGCCTTTTATACTTATATCAGAAACAGGACAAACTTACACAAGAAGTCTGTGCTCTTAACACAAAATTGTCATAGACACCCAAGACTCCTCCCCAAAAGTCTGCATTCTGAGGGTAGGAGGGCAGAAGCCGAGTGGGGCCCAGGGGATCTTGGAGTCATGCCCTCCCTCTGGCTTCCTAGCCCATTTCTCCATAGCCCACCCTGGCTCTGCTTCCTGTGCACATTTACTCGGGGCTTCTGACTCTGACATGGAAAGTTACAATCTTGACTATTTCCTTATCATGATTTAGATGATTAAATATCCCCTCTCAGAAAAGATTAGGACACTACCTTACAGAAGGCTCCAACAGGAGGAAAACAGTTGTGGCTTTCCTGATCAAGTACTCAGTGCCAGTTGACCCACCAGGACACCAAAGCAGAAACAGTGCATCCAGTCCTGCCCTCCCTACCAAAGTTCCTGGCAAGCTCCACTTGCAGATATGAGAGAGCACAGACTTTGCAGTTTCATTTAGGTAATATTCTCGAACAGGCAAAAGTCTCTGTGGCAGTAGAAGTCAGAATAGCAGTTGCTATTACATCCTACTGCCCCCCAGGCTGGCATTGCAGGGCTCACATTAGCACTTTTGCTTTTATCCTTCTTCCTCCCTGGAATTCCTTTTTCTAATTACCCAAGTCTAACTTTTATAAAGGCATCTCTGACCACCCTTCCACTGAATGTCTGTAGGCTACCCCATTGCCTGTATCATGTACAAAGTACATCCTGTCACTTATCAGTTTTCCTAAATGTCTCCCCAACTGCATTGCCAGCCCATGCATGACTTCTATGTTTTTATACCCATAGGTCCTACAAATCAGCTCCCCTCCCCAAATGCCTATTGATTACGACATAAAGGGAAAGAGGGAAGGTCCCTATTGTTTACTTCCTTAACTAGTAAATCTTTCTCCCAAATTGGGAAGTTCCCTAAAAGATATCCTAGAGCAGTGGTCGACAAACTGCGGCTCGCGAGCCACATGCGGCCCTTTGGCACCTTGAGTGTGGCTCTTCCACAAAATACCACGTGCGGGCGCGCATGTATAGTGCGATTGAAACTTCGTGACCCATGCGCAGAAGTCGGTATTTTGTAGAAGAGCCACACTCAAGGGGCCAAAGAGCTGCATGTGGCTCACGAGCCGCAGTTTGTTGACCACTAACCTAGAGTAAACCTATGATCTGGGAATATTTTGAAAACTTGTGTGGCTGAGCTTTCTGCATATGTGCAGCCTCTTGCTGGGCATGTGGGTCAGACAGGACTCTCTTGTATCGGCCCTGTTTCATATTTCTGTACCTGAATCCAAAGGCAGATTCCCGCTCTGCAACACTACTCTCTTTCAGTGACTTTGAATACACCTTTCCTCTGAAATACACTCAATCTCTACATGGGTGGGTCTGCTGTCATGGCTTTCATCTTTTACAGCCTTAGGTGGCTTCCCATCTCAGAGTAGAAGCTGAAGTCCTGATGATAGCCCTCAAGGCCCCGCGTGATCTCCCTCATGAACTCTCTAACCTCCTTTACCGCTACCCCCTCACTCATTCCATTGAGATCCCTCCTTACTGGTCCCCAAACGTGCCAAGCACACTGCTACTTCAGGGCCTTTGCACGTGCTGTTTTCTCTGCTTGGTACTGTTCCCCCAGACATCTGCATGGCTCATTCTTTCACCCTCACTTTCTCTGTTCAAAGTTATCAGGCCTTCCCTGAACATCTGGTTTAGCAACATGACCTCCTGCCCCACTTTAATGCCCTTCCCTGCTTTATTTTTCTTTGCAGCACTCTTCATCCTCCATCACATATTAATTTGCTATTTAATTTAATTTATTGCCCATCTCCCTCACTCTATCGTAAACCCTATCAAGGCAGGGACATTGTTGTTCTCAGTCATATCTTTAGTGCTTATACCTTGCCTGGCTCATAATAGGTGCTTAATAAACATGTATGAATGGATCTTCTCCCATTGGGAACCATCCTCCCAGTTGTTCCTGTTGTCATGGCTCTAAGAAATTTGTCACCCAACTGCTTGTAACTGTTCTCCTGAGCAATATGCTCAGTCATTTGGCTCTTACACGTCTCTTCTCGTGTGTGGGGAGGGTGTTAGCTGGTAATTTGTGATATTCCTCAGACTAATCAAATGTATTTTCTTATTTTAAATTATTGTTGTGATGTATTGGTAATATAGTCTATGGCCACTGAAACTGGGATTTCAGACATTCCTTCTGAGGCTCAATTTTGTGCAAACTTTAAGGTCAGGAAATAGTGGTGGAGGAAGGGGACAGTTATTTTTTTTTTAAGTGCATCTTGTACAAATTGAAATTTCAGTTAGTCGTGGTAGGCTAGCTGCTAAAACAAATAACCCCCAAATGTCAGTGTATTAACATGATAAAGTTTATCTATGTCTCATATGCTATACAGATTGGCAGGGTCCCCATTCCATCTTGTAGTAAATGGAGAACGAATATAGAACACTCCTGTGGAGGGTTTTATGATCCAGGCCTGCAGGTGATGCACATCTCTCCTGCTTGCATCCCATTGGTCAGAAGGCCAATATATGTCGCACCTAGTTGCAAGGGAGGCTGTGAAAAGAGTTACTAGTTATGTGCCCAGGTAGAAAAAGAAAAAAAAATTGGTGAACACTGACTGGTGTCTGCCACATTCTTGCTTCTCCAAACATTTTTTCAGGTCACTCACCTTAGGTGGGCTGTTCTCACACTCATTTTAGAATGTTCCTGATACGTTGACAGAAGATGAAAGGCCAGCCATTGTGTACTTATGTGCTTATTGTTTCTATTTCAAATTTAGATCATTTGCTTTAAACTGGATTAGAGATAACAAATGAATATTTATAATACATTAGAAAATGCTTCTGGTTTCCAAATTATGCAAAATATATTGTTCTAACCCCTAAGCCTCTATTGAAAGTAAAATAGCAGCCAGGTTGGTGTGGCTCAGTGGTTGAGTGTCAACCTATGAACTAGGAGGTCACAGTTTGATTCCTGGTCAGAGCACATGCCAGGTATGTGGGCTCGATCCTCAGTAGGGGGCGTGCAGGAGACACCAGTCAATGATTCTCTTGCTCATCATTGATGTTTCTATCTCCCTCTCCCTTCCTCTATGAACTCAATAAAAATATATGTATTTTTAAAAAGTAAAATAACAGAAGTGATTGACTATAGAATGAAACCAAAAATTATTCTTTACATGGAAAAAATCAAGCTACTGACTTTTGTCTTTGATGCCTGCAGAAACAAATCCATGAATGGAATTTTGAAGCCACTTCCATTAAGGGAATAAGGTAAGAACGTAAGATAAAATGTAATTATTTTTTTAATTCTTTATTAGTTAAGGTATTACAAATGTGTCCTCATCCCCCCCCCCTTCC
>NW_005362534.1:937874-958423 GCF_000412655.1 Myotis brandtii | reverse complement strand
ACTTGCATTTTTTTTAAATTTATACTTATTGTTGAAAGTATTGTAGCTATCCCCTTTTTGTCCCCCATTCACCCCCTCCACTCTGCTCCTGCCCCTTCTCCAGGCCTTCACTGCACTGTGTCTGCCCATGAGTTATGCATATATGCATATAAGTTCTTTGGTTAATCTCTTCCTGCCCCCTCCTTCCCTCTGAAATTGTCAATCTATTGCATGCTTTAGTATCTTTTTTCTATGTAACAGATCAAACTCTCATCTCGAACTTTAAAAAAAATAATGAAGTTATATCTATAGAAAGAGAAAGTATTTTTTCTTTGATCCAATACTGTGCAAGTTCTCAGAGCAACCCTCCCCCCACTTTTACCCCCCAAACTAAAGCAGGGAGTTACTTGGTAATGACACTTGGCTGAGTTCTCCTGGACATTGTTATTAGTGAAGGGGTTGGGTTGGTGTTCTGAGGAGAGGTGTGGTGCATGCTCTTTGTTTCAGGAGTGATGATCATTCAAGTCTCAAATTTTACAAATTTTCACAGCTATACTCTGAGTCTTACCCTGTTAGCACATCTGAGGGTGGGAGCAGGTCTAAAGCAGCTGAGTTCTAATCCCTCTCTTGCTGTTTGACCTTGGGAAAGTCACAGCCTGTCTAGGTCTCAGCTTCTTCGAGATTCCACCAAATTAAGGGCTTGCACCACACAGCTCTATATCCTTTCTCTGATTCTGAGTCCACAGGCCACTGAATGAATCACCTGTAGGATAAAGTTTACATCACTTTAAAGGGAGAGAAATAACTTTTTAAAAAAGTAGGGTATTTTTGAAGTCTAGAAATTCCTATATTATAATAAATTATTTTACAAATACCTTTCCTGTCTTATGAAATTTTAAATTCTTGAGGACAGAGACCATATTTTATCCCCTTTCCTATTGCCCATATGAATATATAGTAAGTTCTTGATACATAATAAAGTCAGTTGATGAATATAAACTCAAACATAACCAAGATAAATGTCCCTACTATTTAAATCCATTAAAACAATGAGTCTTAAAATTTTGTAAAATGGAAGAAAAGCTGTTATTAGATTGTTTTCTAAATTTAAAAATTAATATAACATATATAAGAACATTCTTAATGCTTTAAATTTTTACAGCATATCCACATTTGATGAACAGTGTTGCTTTCTTTACGTCTATGATAACTCTGATGACTTTCAAATCTGCTTTTCCACCAAAGAGCACTGTAGTAGGTGAGTTATACCTGGTTCAAATATTTGCAATCTAATTATGGTGAATCATTTTATAAGGGCCTTTGTTGTGAAAAATATTTATTGCTCTACTGCCTTTCCTGAAATTTTTACTTAAGGAAAATTATTTTTACAGCTTTATTGAGATATGATTCACATACCACATGAGTCAGACATTTAAAGTATGCAATTTAATGTTCTTTTTAGTATATTTACAGTTTTGCAATAATCACCACATCTACTTTTAGAATATTTTCATCACTCACCAAAGAAACTCAATATTTGACAGTCACTCCCCATTTTCCCTTCAACCCCAGCCCTATGCGACCATTAATCTACTTTCTGTCTCTATAGATTTGCTTATTTTTGACATTTCATATAAATAAAATACAATATGTGGTCTTTTGTGACTGGCTTCTTCCACTTAATATAAAATTTTCAAGTTCATCTGTGTTGTAGCATGTACCAGTACTTCATACTTTTCTGTGGCTGAAGAATATTCAATTGCATGGATAGACCACATTTAATTTATATGTTCATCAATTAAAGGCATTTGGATTGTTTCCACTTTTGGGCTATTATTAATAATGCTGTTATGAACATTTGCATGTAAGTTTTTGTGTGGACATGTTTCATTTCTCTTGGAACCAAATTTCAATTCGTTTGAGTCTGACGGTAATTCTAAAAAAAAGTTTATAATTAGTCAAATCACTTGTATGCAAATAAACAACTATCCAAATCTAGGAAGTGACTGACGTGGCCCAGTAGGATTTTTGAGAAAGATTTATGCATAATAGTTGATATTAAGCTTAATCTGTGTCAGCAGAATGATGAGGCCACCTTGTGCATTTCTTCCTTACATCTCCCCTATTAAAGACCTTTTTTCCAACCATTAACTAGAGTGTCTACAACTTGAGAGTTGATGGTCCCACTGTCCTTAATAATGATTAAGTCATCTCTGGAACACTGTCATGGGGATGGACTTACAGAGTAGTCCAGGGACACTTTTGAAGAATTATCTGTTAGTGGAGTGACTCACAAACAAGTCCTGGGGGAAACATTGAGGGAACAAGGAGGAAAAACTTAATAGGGACATAGTAAAATTATGTACTTTTTCTAATGGGCTGTTATATAAAAAGGGGATTAATTCTAAGGACTCTGTGGATGAGACCCACATAAAAGAAGTCTTAGTTCAATATAAGTGAAGCATTTCTCATTGAGTTTTTCAAAGAATGAGGTGCCTTATGTAGTAATGACTTCTCTATCACTAGAGTGTTTAAGCATCAATTGGCTAGCCAGTTGGTGGGGATACTGGATAGAAGGGATTCAAGTATCATGTCAGTATTTGAACTAGATTAGATAATTAAAGTACCATGTCAAATCAAGGAGTGGATTGATTGTTCCATGAACTTATAAAAGCTTGTTTTATATTTTATTGTAGTTTAATGTAAGATGGCTAAAGTAAAGTTAGGGAATAAAAGTGATCATAATTAGCAGCATCTTTGTGACATTTGCTGTTGTAGATTTTGTTTTTTGGTCAAAGAGATGATAACAAATGAAGTGGACAATACAGTGGAGCTGGAGGAAGACACTGATGAGGACACCTTAGAGGTGAGTCACAGAAGACCTAAAACATGGAAAAAGTTATTTATTGTATCTTTGATGCTTAAAGAAAATACTGCATTTTGTGAAAAAATTTTATATGTATATTTAAAAATACTCATTTATGAACGAGCTAACCATCACTATCCATGGCTTTCAGAGATTAAGTTTAATGCACCTCTATAGAAAAACTCTCAGCCAGGATGTTTAAGAAAACTTTGGCATAGACTAGACTAAAATTTTCTATTATACACAATCTCTGGAAAAGTTTTTTCTAAGCCAGTTAATCATGTTTGTGAGATTACAAGAAAAATGGTTGACCAACTAGAAGCAGACTTTTTCATTTATGCCTACAATGACTTTAGTTATAGCTACTTGCATATAATATATTAAATATAACGATTTTAAAATCATTTTTAAGAAAATAGGATCATCATAAGCTCTTTTGAACAGCACAGTTGTAGTACACCATTACACATATATTTAAATCTTGCTCAATTATTCAGATTTTCCATTAATTCAGGTTCTCCCAATGATTACTATTTAATGGAATTTTATTATACTTTCAAATTACACTGAAATTAATTCCTTGAAGCTGCTTTCAGAAAAATATCAAAGGGGTAATTTTAATAATTGAGTCAGGTATTTGAATTCTTAGCTTAGAATCAATGTTTATTGTAGGAATGAACTAAGGGATGTACTTTGAAGGTAACAGATGTGGGACAGAGAAAGGTGTGTAATAGAAACCTTTTATGGAGCAGGCTGATGATGTCTGGTTTAATCAGACAGTAATGGGGACTCATTAATAACCTTAATTGTCATGAGCACCCCTAGAAGTAGATGGGAAGAGACATGCATGCACGCTGTTCTCTGTACTTCCATAAGTTGGCACAGTAGAGCATAGGAAGCAACAGAAATAATCCGTTGTTGCTTCTGCTTTACGTAAGTATTGCTCAGCATAGAGTTCCATTTGTTTTAATCCTCAAGAAGAATCAACTAGAACAGTGGTCACCAACCTTTTGGACTTCACAGACCACCAGTGGTCAGCGGACCACCGGTTGGCGACCGCTGAACTAGAATGCAGCTGTGTACCAACTTTTGATGATAAATTTTGGGGAACAAAATAGCAGTCCTAATTATAGGTCAATTTGTACAGTATATGTAATGCTGGATTTATACATTCAAAGGGGGGTGGGGAGAAGGCCCAGCATATGTACTTTGTATTAAGACAAATTTAATTTTATTGACCTTCCCATTCTTTCTGGGCTATAGAAAGGTTTGTTTTCTAATAAGTTAATAAGGGATCATGCAGGAAAACACCTATTTGGGGTAGTTAACATGCTAAGAACCATTTTTAAATTGCAGCATTAAAATGGGGAGTAATCTCCAAAGGGTGACCCAGCTAAGTTTCAGATGAGCCATATTTTTTAATTTCTTGGATTCTATTTCATAAAATCATGTTATGAATATATGGGTAACTGAGAATTCTATCCCTTTAAAATAAGTATTTAATTAAAAGAACATAACCTAAGAAATGTGACTTGCTTGGTACTGAACATTATTCATAAGTTTTTATTTATTTTTTAAACTATATTTTTATTGATTTCAGAGAGGAAGGGAGAGGGAGAGAGAGATAGAAACACCAATGATGAGAGAGAATCATTGATCAGCTGCCTCCTGCAAGCCCCCTACTGAGGATCAAACCCTGACCAGGAGTGGAACCATGATTTCCTGGTTCATGGATCAAAGCTCAGCCACTGAGCCACACCAGCTGGGCTTCAGAAGTTTTTAAAAATTGCAGTACAATGTTTGGGCTGTTATGGGGCTTCTCCACAAGTGGTATGCTTTTTAATCTTGCTTTTCCTTCTTTAGTATGAGTATGACCTTGATATGAATGGTAATCGAGTTGTGCTGGGAAAAGGCTCATACGGGATTGTGTATGCCGGGAGAGACCTGAGTAATCAACTACGGATCGCCATCAAAGAAATCCCAGAGAAAGATTTCAGGCAAGTGGGGCCGACCTTCCACATTTCTTCAGTCATCACCTCCACAACCAAATCCCGTGGCCACCACCAATGGTGCAAAGGATTTAAGGATAAGAACATTATGTCATCAAAAAATTTGCAATTCTCTAGTAATAAGGGTGATTTACTTTTGTTCTCTGCATATTATAAATAGATTGAGAGGAACCAAGAGGCATGGGGATTGCAGTCATACTTTAAAAGAAAATTAGTTTTATTTCCACCCATCAACTAAGTCGACAGTTTTATATTTTTACAGAATATGAAATGTGGTAAAAATTTAGCTTTTTGCAATACAGACTTCTTTTATACCCTGCCTTTCAACCCCACACATAGATTTAGGGTGTTGTTTTGTTTTTGTTTTTTTCATCACCAGAAATACTAACTCATTTCTTTTTTTTTAACTTTTAAAAAAATCTTTATTGTTGAAAGTATTACATAGGTCCTCATCCCCCCCCCCCATTAACCTCTTCCAGCCTAACTCATTTCTTCACATTTTTAGACTCTAATTAAATGATTATTCCTTTTAAAATTTCTTTCCCACCTCATTCTAAATAAGTACATTGCAGTGTTGACTATGAAGTGTTTTTTGCGGGGAGGGGGGTTGCTGCATGTACTGTCTCCCTCAACTGATTGCTATAGTTGTTTCAGCTTTTCATTGCTGATAGTTGTTCCTGGGATTCAGAGCTAGAAGGCACCTTAGAGACTGTTTTGTCCCATTTCCTAAATTTACAGCCTGAACTTATGATATTTGGCACTTTCTCTGTGCCAGATTCTGGGTTGGCACTGGAGACTAAAAGGTTACTAGGATACTGTCCTTATCCCAGGGTTCTCCCAGTTTGGTAGGGAAAACAGAAACCTGCCTGGAAGCTAGAGTGGCAAGTGTTATAAAAAAAGGATACACAGAGAGTTTGTAGAGCATAGGAAAGGAATGAATTACTTTTCCAGGGTGATTTGTGGCAAGTTTAAGAAAATAAATCATCTTTGAGGGATGACTAGGAGTTTGCTTGGTAGAAAAGGAGGCCAGAGCATTCTATGCTGAGGGAAGAACAGCGCTGTTAAGCACAGTGTATTCAGAGAACAACAAGTTGTCTGTTGTTGTGACTTGAATATAGAAAGTGGGGCAGTAAAGGGTTCTTGAGATGAGGCAAAAATTTTAAAAGATGTAGTCTGACCTGAGTTTGAAGGTTCTTTTGTGCCATGTTAAGCAATATGGTCTTTATGTGGACTTTGTGAAGGAAAATTAAATGATGAGATGTATGTTTTAGGAAGAGGGAGTATGGTGACTAGGGATAGAATAGACTTAAGAGGCCAGAAGCTGGGACAGGGAGGTCCATTAGGTGGCTTCTGCTATAGTCTAGAGTGAGTCTGCAGAATGAGACTAGAATGCTGAGGACAGAACCTTTTAGAACACCACCCTTCATGGGGGCTGGTGAGAGAGGCCAAGGATGGTTAAAGAGTTCAGACCCTAACACACTAGTGATCATAACAACAGCAGCCATTTAATGAGTACCTACCACACAACAGGCACTCCAATGAGTGTCTGAGAAATTTAACCCACTTTGGTCCCCAGCAGTCCTGTGTGGCTGGTATTATTACCCCTAATTTACAAATGGGAAGCTGATTAGGCTCATGGGATCCAAGGGAGAAAAAGTTTCCAGAAAGAAGTGATGGCCAGCAATAGGGCAGGTACTGGTGATATAATGTGGACCCTAAGCCCCTGGGATTTGGCAGGTGACACTGGCTTTGTTTTTCCTACTAGGAACTCCCAATCTCTTCATAATGAAATAGCCCTGCACAAGAACCTCAAGCACCGCAATATCGTTCAGTACCTGGGCTCTGTTTCTGAAAATGGCTACATTAAGATATTCATGGAGCAAGTGCCTGGGGGTGAGTAGTTGCTGGTCTTCTGGTCTCACACTCTGAAAATCACTGATGGGATATAATATGCATATCATTATCCATCCTGCCATTTAAACAATGACAGACCTCTCAGATGTGGAAAAGCATTTATTTCTCAGAGGAGTTGGATGCAACTTTCCATTGTCACAAATAGTCCATTTCTGGTTTCTTAATTTAATCATCAAATATTCATTGAGGGTCTGCTGAGTGATGGAGACAGAGATGAGTAAAGCGTAGTCTCCAGTCTTAAGGCCTTCACAATCTAGGAGTTTAAAGGTGGTTTAAACAAGGCAGGACAGAGGTTTATTAAAATGACATTGTAAAATAACATGTTGACAGTGAAATCAACACCAGTGCTTTATCTACAAAATCCCCAAAAACAGCAGTATGGTGCAAGACTGTGAGTTCCTTGTGTCTGGAGCCAGATCGTCTAATTTGAATTGGTCTGTCTGCAAGTTGTGTGACCTCAGGCAAATTCTTTACTTCTCTGTGCCCTCAATTTTTTGATTGACTAAATGAAATATAAATTGTAGTGATAACAAGTACTACAATAATTGGTGTGTAAACATAAAACACACACACACACACACACACACACACACACACACACACACATTAAAACCTGTAAAAAAATTTGTGAGTTTACTTGAGCCAAACTGTTGACAGTTGCCAGGAAGCAGAATCTCAACGTATTGAGATAGTGCTCCAGAGAATGGCGGTTTTTCACCTTGTTTTAATATATTTTGTTGATTTCCGAGAGGAAGGGAGGAGAAATAGAAACATGAATGATGAGAGAGAATCATTGATTAGCTGCCTCGTGCATGCCTCCTACTAGGGAATCGAGCCTTCAACATAACATAGGCATGTGCTCTTGACCAAAATAGAACCTGGGACCCCTCAGTCCGCAGACCAGTGCTCTATCCACTGAGCCAAACTGGCTAGGGCTCACCTTGTTTTATACATTACAGTCAAAGGAGGAGACATAAGTGGGTTACATAAAATCCATTGGTGATAAATTAGGGAGGTGGGAGAAAGCAAAGCGGGATTGGATAAATAGTAAAATGATAGACACATGCTTCTTTACACAGATGGGTGTAAGGGAGTTAACAGTCAACAATTAATATGATAAAAATAACAATGAGGAAATCTGTGGTCTCAGTCAGGGCGCCAGGGCAGTGCCCTGAGGGGTCCAGAAAAAGAGAAGTTAAAGTTACCCTGACATTTCACAGGTAAGTTATCTTAGATGCAAAAAGACAATAGGCTCAGTAAAGATCTTAGTTGATCTTTGTCAGGGAAGATACTGGCCTAGGACATGACTACCCACTATAAACTGCTTTTTAATTAAAGGTTTTCATTTCAGACCATCCTTTGTGGTTACTTTAGGTCTCTTGAGTTTGCAAGGCTGCCACGCCACGCAGGCCTTTCCTGAGTTAGTCAGGTTAGCATGTGGCCCCTTTTCATCCACAGGTGTGGTAATAAGTATTAGAGTAATATTGACCCTCTCTTAGTGAGGGTTTGGATGGATTGAATGAGAAAATGTATGTAAAGCTCTTAAAATGAAATGGTGTGTGGCAGAGAGCAAGAACGCAGTACGTCTTCATTTAAGTAATTAAAAAATTAATAATAATGATAATTATAATCTCGATACAAATGTAAGAACTTCAGTTAGAAATCTGTATTTACCATTCAACTAACAAGTATTAATAGCCTACTATTATAGTAGGAGCCTAACTTATGTATATTAAGAGCCAGACAGTGGGCTTGATTTTGAGGATTACATTAAGGAGAAATAAAGTTTCCTCTTTCCTCAGGTTACTCATAGTCTAACAGAAAATATGTCAGTTGCTATTCACATTAATTAATATTCTAGGTGTGAGGTTTAAGGATGACAATAGATGTATACATCCCCTTTTGCAGATGGGGAAACTGAGGCATAGCAAGGTGTGTTTTTTCCCCCCACAGCTCTGGGTAAAGAGGCGGAGGGTGGGGGAGCCAAGGCTGGCTGATGCCTAAGGGCCTGCACAATGACCTTTAAAAATAAAGTGAAGGGAGGTTTACTTTGGGCCTAAAGGTTTAATGTTTAATAGTATAATTGCAGGGGGTTGCTCAGATGGCACTGTCCCTATGACCTGGCATTGGGGACTTCTCATAATGAGGATGGAGAGACCCAGCCTCCTCTGATCCTGGTCCCTGTCGCCCTAAAAAGCCCCTCCCTCTGGTCCTGTCCACCTCTGAACTCAGGGTGAGGGGTAAGATGTGGCTTTGATCCAAGCTGAGTGGCTGAGACATATATCCAGGATCTACAGTGTTGGACCAGCCATCCCAAGGTCACAGAGCAACTGTTGTGCTCTCCTTCTGACTTTGTGCGGTTGATTAGAGCTAAACCCAAAGGTGGCCCCCCTGAATTTCCAGGGTCACAAAGGGGTTCCACTCTCCACCTCCTCCGGTCAGACTGATGTGCTGATTCACTTCTAGTTCCTTCTCTGGCTGCAGTGCTCACTCATTTGGAAACAGGCAACAGATGGAGGAAAAGGCATTGCATTTAGCCCAGCTACAAAAATTTTGGTGTGAGTGCTTTTATTAGGATCGAAACATCACCGGATTTTATTTCCCTGCACTCTTAGAACTTAATCTTCGTCACCCTGATGAGTTTTCTGCTGTGTCCATTTCCAGGAAGCCTTTCTTCTCTTTTGAAATCAAAGTGGGGGCCGATAAAGGAGTCCACCCTCAAGGTTTACACTAAGCAGATCCTGGAAGGCCTGAACTATCTCCACCAAAACCAGATTGTGCACAGAGACATAAAGGTATTTGCTTGTCTGAGCCAAAGAGGTCTTGTAAATGCATCTCAGATCACTGTTTCTTAAGGTCCAACTCTGTTTTGCTTTCGGGTTTTTTGAAATCTGTCTTTAAGCATTTGTTCTTTCTTTCCTACAGGGTGATAATATTCTGGTGAATACCTATAGTGGAGTGGTGAAAATCTCTGATTTTGGAACCTCTGCACGTCTTGTAGGAGTGAATGCATGTACAGAGACTTTTGCTGGTAATCAGAGCTTGGCTTGTGGGCAATTGATAATTGAAGTGAACGGTGTATTGTCTCAGATTTCAAGTTGTTTGAACTTTGTCATAATGATGCACTTAGCCAGCTACTGTGGCAACAAGATTGCCTTACTTTCTTCTTTGCCTTCAAATGTTGGGTCTATGTAGTGCTCTGAGGTTTCTGAGGGTTTCTAAGCAATCGGCAAAATGGTGGCATCTCTTTCAAGTTTAGCAGCATGTAATTTGGAATCATGGATAATTCTGAACAACAGTATTCCTCAGATAACTAAGTAGGATATCTTATTGGTCTGTCATAGAAATAGCCTGTTACTTGAGTGAATTCTGGTACCTCATGCTTTGATAGGATTACGTTTCCAAGGACAGGAATATGGTATGCTAAGTGGATTTGAGGAATTGGAGCTTCTTTTCCATGTGTCAGTGATGGATCATTTAAGTGTTGAGAGGGACTGGATTCACAGAGTGGTCTAAAATTGCCAGATAGCTTTCCATTTACAAGACCAATGAGTAGAATGGTGCTCAAACGCTACCTATGGCCATAGCCGGTTTGGCTCAGTGGATACAGCATCAGCCTGTGGACTAAAGGGTCACAGGATTGTGGGCTCATCCCTAGTAGGGGGCATGCAGGAGGCAGCCAATCAATGATTCTCTCTCATCATTGATGTTTCTCTCTTTCCCTCTCCCTTTCTCTCTGAAATCAATAAAAATATATAATTAAAAAAGCTGCCTATGGCTTTTTGAAATTCCTGCTTAAAAGCAACTATAGCAAAAATTTTCATCTTTGGGAAGAAGTTCCGTACTAATTTTAGATAAGTAAAGGTTTATGATCCCCTAAGGTATAATCAAGGATCACAAAGATCTTGCTTAATGGAATTATGAGACAGTGCTTTTGATTTTATAGCTCTGAAATAAGCTGTAAAAGCCAGATGACTGTTCTCTGTCCCTGCAGCACCAAGCTGTACAGAGTTGGCCTTAGTTTGGGTGATTACTGTCTCAGCTTTGGAAGACTTTTATTCAACAAGAGAATTATTGTATGTTGGCCATTGGATGCCCATAATAGAGACACATTCCCTATCTAAAGGGAACTTTTATACATTAGAAATGACTTTTCAGTTGTAAACCAGGGAGGTACATGCACTCAAAATGGAAAAAAGATTGCATCAAGGACTCCACCATAATCTGCCAAAGGAAGAGAGTATTGGATTTTCATTGTTTCTGATATAAATATACATATATCAACAGGTATATGAGTGTGTATATATGTACATAAGACTGGAACATATTTTTATTACCTTAATTGAAAATGACTTAAATCCTCCTCTTTGGAAGCCGCCGATTAGCTTGGCAAAATGTAGCAAGAGGGACTCTGATATGACAAGAACTTATTTCAAGGCATAAAACCCCCAACAATTTATCTCATAATTAGCATCCCCAAGGAGAAAAAATTTTCACAAAGACGTGTATAATTCATTATCACATATCAAATTTTTCCAAGTAATTGGCTTGAGGAGGCATGAATTTTGCATTTAAAATGATGCTGGGGTGTTTGGGGAATAATAAAAAGAGGTCTCATTTTGGGCAGAAAATCCCCCTGTATATAATTACTCTTTGCAAAACAGAAATCTCAGGGTGGACACAAAGGGCCTTTTCCACGTAACTGCCCAAAGGCTCTCAGAGCCTAAAAAGAGAGCCAAAGGCTTCGGGTAACTTCTTGGCCTGAAACCCTCCCTCCTGTGTTCCTCCAAAGGGTCTTCATGTGTGTGTAAACCAGCTAGAACAGGAGGAAGGGCCTTTCTGACCAGTATCAGTCTTCTTTGCTTTTGTTTATTAGAATTATTGAGGTATAAATTACATATCATAAAATGCACACATTTTAAGTGCACAATTCAGTGGTTTCTAGTCAATTTTCCTAGTTGTGCAGCCATCACCACAAGCTAGGTTTCGTATGTTTCTATCGCCCCCAGAAAAGATCCCTGTTCCACCTTTCAGTTAAATCCCATTCCCACCCAGCCTCAGACCCCTGCTGATCTACCCTCTGCATAGATTTGCCAGAAACTGAGTGGCAGCATGTGTGGTCCTTTGCATGGAGCTTCTTTCACTGCATACTCTTTTTTTAAAAATATATTTTATTGATTTTTTACAGAGAGGAAGGGAGAGACATAGAGAGTTAGAAACATCGATGAGAGAGAAACATCGATCAGCTGCCTCCTGCACATCTCCTACTGGGGATGTGCCCACAACCCAGGTACATGTCCTTGACCGGAATCGAACCTGGGACCTTTCAGTCCGCAGGCCGACGCTCTATCCACTGAGCCAAACCGGTTTCGGCTGCACACTCTTTTTGAGGTTCACTGTGCTATAGTCTATGTTGGCACTTGGTTCCTTTTCTGGCTGAATAGTCTTCCATTGTGTGGCTAGGTCACATTCTGTTTATCCGCCCACCAATTAGTGGTCATTGGGATTATTTCTACTTTGGGGGTTATTGTGAATGACACAGCTATGAACACTCACATACAAGCCTTTTTGTGGACACATGTTTTCATCTTTCTTGGGTCAATACAGAGGAGTGGAACTCGAAACAGGAACTCTCATCTGGTCTGTGCTGTAAACATCCCTTGGTTCAGATTTGTGCTCAATCACTTGCTAGCTGTGTGACCTTGGGCATGTTATTTAAGCACTCTGTGCCTCAGTTGCTTCACAAGTAAAACAGATGCTCATAGTACCTACTCCATAGAGCCTTTGTGAGGATTAAATGAGTTAATATTGGTGAGGTGCTTTGACTAGTACCTGACTCATAGCAATTGCAACAGAAAGATTTGAATAAATAAATAAATAAATAAATAAATAAATAAATACCAATTTGCACTTAGAAGTCATGGGTTAGTAGAGCTGGCAGGAGCCTTTGAGAGAATTGAGTTTATGGGCATAACTAACATGTTAAACATGTCAGACTCAGAGGGTGTCATCATAACAGCCATTTTATTTTTTGTCTCCCACTGCCCTTTACATCCTGCTTGGGGCACCAGTCATTTCCCATGACTTTTCCAGCCACCCTTAGATAACAAAGAGAAAGTCTTTTTTTAAAAAAATTTTAGTTTCTTATTATTTTTATTTTTTAATTACAATTTACATTCAATATTTTTTATTAGTTTTAGATGTACAGCATAGTGGTTAGATAATAATGTACTTTACAGAGTGGTCTCCCCCAATTTTCAAGTACCCAACTAGCACCATATGTAGTTATTATAATATTAGTAACTATATTCCTTATGCTATACTCTACATCTCTATGAGTAGTCTGTAACTACCAATCTGTACTTAATCCCTTCACCTTTTTCACCCAGCCTTCCAAACCCCCTTCCCTCTGAAAGCTGTCAGTCAGTTCTCAAAGAGAAAGTCTTAATGGCACTTTGAGAAGCAAACACAATCTACACTTGGAAGGGTTCTGGCTACCATACTAGTCAACACTCTGGTCCTCATTCAAGGGGCAGACTCCGCCCCTGTCCCTGCTGGCCCAGCGGCACACAGCACCGGAATCAGGACCTTTTCTCCCTCCCTCCCCTCTTCCCTCTGGACAAGCTGCAGGAGAAGAGGAAAGGGCCACAGCTCTTTTTCACTTGGTTCGCACTGATCTAGGCTGGCTTTGTGTGCTATTGCTATTAACACTTTCTGGCTGGGTCCCTCTGAATATGGCTCCCATGCCATGTTTAGGAGCCTGTCCTTGAGCTGACTGTACCCTGCCCCCCGCCCCAATCTTTAACCCCTTGCATTATATTAATCTCTCTCTTCCTGCTGAAGGATCCAGGACTGCCTTTGGGCAGGATTCCTTTTTAAAAGACCCTAAAACATTATTTCTACAATGAGTCTCACATCTGGTATCTAGGGTTCATGCACCTTTCACCTGCTGTGAGGAGGGCATGAAGATATCTGCAGACTCTATGGTCTCCCACAGTTTCTCTTAAGCTGCTTTCGTTCCCATGGGAACCAGCTATCTGTGCAGCTTACCTGCAGGAGACACATGCATATGAAGCTCTGAGTGGGCCTCCAAGGAACCTGAAAGGACTTTGGGTAGGAGGAAGTGGGGCCCCCTTCCACCAGGCCCATCCCTTGGGCAGGGAAACTGGGGTGGCCCCTGAGTCCTTGGGAAGCTGCACCTTATTTCTCATTTCTGTACTTCATTAATATTACATTTTGAAACTTTGCGCTCTCACATTATCTCTAGGAGCCCATGGAAGATGCTAACACATGTAGTCTCCTTTCAAGTGTGATTTATGCTGACTTGTTTGAGTCACCGTGGGCCCACACCCTTCTGAGGACAGTCCTTCCACAATTCCTTGAATGAGAGTGGGTAGAGCTCCCAGCACAGTTCTCTCTAAAGAAGTTGTTGTCAACACCCCCTACCTTCAGTCTCTACTATTTCAACCCTTTGAACCCCTTGATCTGGGTAGGAGGCCCCTGGATCAATATCTGTGGATCTACTGATCATTTTGTTTTGAACTCTGTACCCCTGCATGGGTGTAGGTACCTGAGAGCCATGGCTGGCTGGGTGAGCAGTGTGTGCGCACAAATCAGGGGGAGTGCATTTAGGGAGGATATTTAGCCCTTTAGAGAGCCAGCTTTAAGGAAAGCAAATTTTCCAGGATTTTACTGCCAGAACCCTTGATGCCTTCCCTGTTCCTATATGTACAACAGTCCTTCAATAGCCAGCCCCTTCTCCCTGTCTGATCACCACCTTCCCTATAGTGGCTCATGGGCCACAGGAAAAAGTCCAAAGCCAGAGCCTTTGGAATACACAGCTTGCCACTGGGCTGGGCCCTGGCCGCTGCCTCCTTCATTCTTCCCACCCCTGCCTGTGTAAGGCATCACTTGTAGCTCCGTGGACTCACTCTAAACTTTACATCCATGGACCTTTGCTCAAGCTCTTCCCCTTGCCTAGAAGTTCTCCCAATCCCTTTGTCCACCTCCCTGACCTTTACAGCAGGAGTCTGGTTCACTGGCAGCCCCAGCTGCTATCCCTTTGGATCTGCCACCATGTTCATGGTATGCTCATGCTTTACCCTGACTATTCCTAGCCAATGACTCAGCATGGTGGGGTTACTAGAATGAATGTGGGACACTTACAGTAGACAGCTTTTGGACTCCCCACTGGCATGGCTGGAGCTGAGAGCTGCTGTGCCATTTGAGACCCTTCGTACCCAATTCTTCCTTCATCTTCTCCATTCCCAGGCGCCAGACCTTCATTGTAGTCTGACAGCTCCCCCTTCCCATCCTGTCCCCCCCTTTATCCTTCATATATATTCTCCCCCAACAATTCTCTCATATACCTAATCCTGTCTTGGCATTTACTTCTCAGAGACCCAAATTAACCCAGCCATAGTTTTCCCTGGCTCGAACCAGGCACCTGTTATAGTACTTACTACATTTTGCCATTTCCATAGCCACCTCCATCATCATCACCATCATCACGATGTCTGTCTCCTCCACTAGGCAGCTGCCAAAGGTCCAGCACTGTGTTTCTTACATTTTGGTATCCCTCTATATAGCATGCATTAATATGTGCTTATTGAATTGGGCCCGTTTATTTTTCAAGGGACTGAGTAATCTTCTCTCAACATGGTAAGTATTAAAGGAAGGCATGTTGCATGTCTCTGGTTAAAAGATGTAACCACATCATTTATGCTTGAGACCAGGCCCCATCTGCTATTAATATGAGAGTTAATGTTCACACACTTGTTTACTAATGGTCTGCTTTGTTTTTCAGCAATAGGGCGCCCACAATGTTTGTTTTCTTTTTTTCCAATAGGCACTCTGCAGTACATGGCGCCTGAGATTATTGGTCATGGACTTCGCGAGTATGGGTCCGCGGCTGATATCTGGTCCCTGGGCTGCACCATCATTGAGATGGCAACTGGCGAGCCTCCATTCTATGAACTTGGTGATCCTCAAGTAGCAATGTACAAAGTAAGAAATATTTAGTGATTTAAGTTGCTGGTGTTAGGGAAATATAATTAAAACCTCCCAATTCAGAAACCCCTCTACAAAAATAGAAGAGAAAGGATACAGTCTTATCTATATACTAGAGGCCCAGTGCACAAAAATTTGTGCACTGGGTGGGGGGGCATCCCTAAGCCCGGCCTGTGCTCTCTCCCAGTCTGGGACCCCTCGGGGAATGACCACCTGCTGGCTTAGACCTGGGGAGCAGGCCTAAGCTGCAGTCGGACATCCTTAGCTCTGCTGGGAAGGCGGGAGAGGCTCCCACCACCACCGCTGTACTGGCAGCCATCAGCCTGGCTTGTGGCTGAGCAGATCTCCCCCTGTGGGAGTGCATTGACCACCAGGGGGCAGCTCCTGCATTGAGCATCTGCCCCCTGGTGGTCAGTGTATGTCATAGTGACCAGTCATTCCCAGTTATTCTGCTGTTAGGGTCAATTTGCATATTACCCTTTTATTATATAGGATAGAGGCCTGGTGCATGGGTGGGGGCCGGCTGGTTTGCCCTGAAGGGTGTCCGGATCAGGGTGGGGGTCCCTCTGGGGTGCCTGGCCAGCCTGGGTGACGGGCTGAGGGCCATTTTCAGGCTGGCCACACCCCCTTCAGGGAGGGGGGTTCTGCTGGGGTGCCTGGCCAGCCTGGGTGAGGGGCTGATGGCTGTTTGCAGGCTGGCCACAGCCCCCAGCCACCTAAGCTCCCAGTGGAGGCTGGCTGGAAGCAGGTATCTGGGATTTATTTATCTTCTATAATTGAAACTTTGTTGCCTTGAGCGGAGGCCACAGCCAGCCAGGGCAGGCGGGAAGCTTGGCTTCCTCCATCACCAGGGCAACCAAGCCTCCTGCTTGCTCCAGCTCCGTGGCTGCCGGCCACCATCTTGGTTGGGTTAATTTGCATATATAGTCGCTCTGATTGGCTGGTGGGCGTGGCTTGGGGGCGTAGCAGAAGTGTGGTCAATTTGCATGTTTTTCTTTTATTAGATTAGCTACTAGTGGCCCGGTGCATGAAATTCATGCATGGGAGGCGGGTTCCCTCAGCCCAGCCTGCACCCTCTCCAATTGGGGACCCCTTGGGGGATGTCCAACTGCCAGTTTAGGCACGATCCCTCTCACAGTCTGGGACAGCTGGCTCCTAACCGTTCACTGCTCACCTGCTTGCCTGCCTGATTGCCCCTAACCCCTCTGCCTGCCTGCCTGATTGACCCTAACTGCCCTCCCCTACCGGCCTGATCTCGCCCCCAACTGTCCTCCCCTGCCGGCCTGGTTGCCCCCAACTGCCCTCCCCTGCCAGCCTGATCTCGCCCCCAACTGTCCTCCCCTGCCGGCCTGGTTGCCCCCAACTGCCCTCCCCTGCCAGCCTGATCTCTCCCCCAACTGCCCTTCCCTGCTGGTCTGATTGCCCCTAACCACCTGCTGGCCTGATCTCAGCCCCAACTACCCTCCCTGCCAGCCTGATTGCCACTAACTGCCTCTGCCTTGGCCCCCACCACCATGGCTTTGTCCAGAAAGAAATCAGACATCTGGCCCAGCTGGCCTGATAGCCCCTAACTGCCTCTGTTTGCCTGATTGCCCCCAACTGCCCTCCCATGCCAGCCTGATCTTGCCCCTACTGCCCTCTGCCTCAGCACCCACCACCATGGCTTTGTCCGGAAGGAAGTCAGACATCCAGAAGATGGCCGGTTGACCCGGTCTAATTATCATATTATCCTTTTATAGTATAGATAGATTATATAGAATAGGATTGCTTAAATTGGGGGGGGGGTGCTTTTTCAGCAGGAGGAGATGCTCTTGGCAGACAAAAATACATAATCCCTATATCTGGACTGATACCCAGCCATATGCACTATACTGCCAAACTGGTCATTAAAAAATTGAATCACTTTCTTACACCTTATACCAAACAGCTGTTGCCCTTAAAACCCCTCTTCACCCCCACCTTAGGTTCTGCCTTTGCAGTTCACCCAAATTAGGTTCTGATTGTTCGGTTTCTATGCCAGTCAGTGTCAAAAGCTCCGCCTCCTAGGCAGCTATTGGCTCCTCACAGTTCACCCAGATTTGGTTCTGATTGGTCGGTTTCTATGCCAGTCAGCATCTCCGGGCCTATATCCGGGCCTGATCAGAGAGGCGGGGCTGATCAGCAGCCCCTGCAGCTGCTGGCGAGGCCCAGAGATAAAGAGAGGCAAGGGCTGATCAACGGCTGCCATGGAGGCTGTGGATCAGACCCTGCTTCTCTCTTCGGGCCTGATCTGCAGCCCCCTCAGCAGTGACCCAGCACTGACTGCAGGACTGACTTCTGGTGTTTGGTTGTCCGTTCGGTCGTTTTGGACATTATGGACCCTGGCTCTTTACATGTATATAGATAAAAGACTACTATGCAAATTGTCCCTGTGGGAGGTCAGCCAGGAGACCGATCGCTCGCTATGATGTGTGCTGACCACCAGGGGGCAGCACGGAACGAAGGAAGACGGCAACCAGCAGCCAGGGAAGGGAGACCCGGCCGGTAGCTGGAAGACCCGATTGGCCTCGGCCTGATTTCCAGCCAGGCCTAGGGACCCTACCCATGCACAAATTTCGTGCACCGGGCCTATAGTTATTGAAAAAGCATTGCATTCAACCAGAATGGGATATGCATCATAGGCAATCTGCTAAGACAGAAATAACTGTCATCTTTTTATTGAGCCAAGCAGTACAATCCTTTCCATGTTCTTGAGAAAAGCTAGCTAGTCCTCAGGGGCAAGGATTGGACAACACCATTGGTTATAATAGCTCACCTGAGATTCGTTGGGGTGACCATCTGTGTTAGCTAATGGGCTTCACCCAAAGGAAAAATAACTCAGACCTTTAAGACATGAAGTAGCTTTGGAGTGAGGTGTCACTGAAGTTGGGCTCCTATCCTCCAATAGATTGAGGCATCATCTTCCTCGCTGATGACATTCAAAGAGATGGCTCATGGGTCCTTGAGAAAGACATTCCTGGAAAGAGGCTTAACTTAGCTTTTTAAAATATTGACATACGTCTCAAAGAGACAGAGAACTGACAAGTTTTCTAAAGTAAATGCTCTAAGAAAAGAGGAGTACCTCTTCCCTTATTTTCAGTGGGGAGAATTAAGCCTCTTAGTTGGAATCTGTATTTACCCTTATACTGGGTAAAGCTCAAAGGCCACATGGGTCTGTGTCTTTGGAGAACAGGTTTCTCAGCGGATTTGGAAAAGGTGGAACTTTGGGTATCCAGTGATGTTTCCTTTGTTGTTCTAAAAACCTTCCTAGAAGTAATTTTTAAAATTAATAAATAAATAAAACCCTCCCAGGGCTAACAGGAAGAGCAACCCATGTGCATGGGGGCCTACATAGGACCATTGGCCACTGTGGGTGGGGTTTTACCACTGGGCATGCTCCCTTGAGGAAGAGACATGATTGATGGAGACTCCAAGGAAAGCTGATGCCAGGACAGCTCTGTGTGTCCAAGATCAGGTCTGTGGCTTGTGGCTCTGTGTACACTTGGAAAAGATGAAGAGGGCTATAGCTTTAAGAGTTTGTTGCTAGCACTGACCTTCTGTTTGGGCTTTTTTGTTTTTCCCAAGGCTAACAAGGAACTGAGGGATCGCAAAAGGTCAAATGGCTACTGCTTATGGACAGTGAAGTTACAGTGCATGAAAGCAGCTTGATGGAATGTAATTCCAGAATGTGATTTCTTCCTTCCTACTTCTCAGCCTACCTTGCTATTGTAGGTCCTTGCTATTCATCTCTGCCAGGCCTCCAGCTCAGCCTCTTTGCTAGAAAGAACTGAAAGGCATGAGTGCAGCTTTGTGCCCATGAGCTGAGTCCAGCTCATGGTGCTGTAGGTGCTGTGGCTGCTCTCCTCAGACCATCCCCCTACAGAAGGTTCTCAGAACTTCCCACCCTCCCAGTAACTGTTAGGAAGCTCCAAATCTAAAAACTCAAGTCTATGAGTATCCTTTGGCACCTGCAGTCCCAATAAGATCCTGAACACCAGGACTGGAGGACAACAGAGACCTTCCCCAGCCCTTTCATGTCTATCCATGGTGGAGCCAACTGGGCCCATTGAAGATCTTACCTGCTGCTTCAGTCACAGGCCTTGGAATAAATAATAACTGGTGCTGAGAAAAACATCAGGGTCCACCTGAGAGACATGGCTGACATGCTTTCTGATCGGCCAAATTCCTGCATCACTCAGAAAACCTGTCTGGAGGCTGTGACTTGCTCAGTTCATACATAGGACACGAAGGGAGTGGCAAGAAATATTCAAAGTGATGAATAGCAAGGACCCACAACCAAGATAACTCTACCTAACAAAGCTCTCATTTAGAATTGAGGGTCAGATAAAGAGCTTCATAGACAAGGAAAAGCTAAAGGAGTTCATCACCACCAAACCAGTATTACATGAAATGTTGAAGGGTACTCTTTAAGAAAAAGAGGAGGAGGTTAGCTAATTATCTATACAAAGTCTTTGAAAATATATTGAGGTTTTTAGGTTGGCACGTAAGGTCAGTTTTCAGTGCAAACTAGATAGCTACTATTTTTTGAAGGTGTGAAGGTAATATTTTTTTTCGGGAGGTTAGCTAATTATCTATACAAAGTCTTTGAAAATATATTGAGGTTTTTAGGTTGGCACGTAAGGTCAGTTTTCAGTGCAAACTAGATAGCTACTATTTTTTGAAGGTGTGAAGGTAATATTTTTTTTTTTTCTTTTTTAAATCTTTATTGTTGAGAGTATTACAGATGTCCCCCT
>NW_005362534.1:935171-936916 GCF_000412655.1 Myotis brandtii | reverse complement strand
AGGAAGTGAGAGGAATAGAGAGTTAGAAACATCAATGAGTGAGAAACATTGATGAGCTGCCTCCTGCACACCCCCCACTGGGGATGTGCCCGCAACCAAGGTACATGCCCTTGACCAGAATTGAACCTGGGACCCTTCAGTCCGTAGGCCGTTGCTCTACCCACTGAGCCAAACCGGTTAGGGCGAGATCCGTGAAAGTTTCATGAAGATCCTTGAGTAACCTTATAACTATGGTTTTGAACTCTGTATCCAGTAGTTTGCTTGCTTCTATTTCTTTCATTTGTGACGTGTTTCTTTGTCTCAGCATTTTGGCTGCTTCCTTATGTTTGTTTCTGTGTATTAGGTAGAGCTGCTATGTCTCCTGGAATTGGTAGAGTGGCCTTGTGTGGTAGGTGTCCTGTAGGGCCCAGTGGCTCAGCCTCCCCAGTCACCTGAGCTGGGCACTCTAGGTGTGTCCCTGTGTGGGCTGTGTGCATAGTCTTGTAGTTGAGCCTTGATTGTGTTGGCGTCACTGGGAGGAGTTGACCTCCAGGCCAATTGGCTGTGAGGACCACCTGCAGCTATGGTGGGACAGCTGCTATGCAGGAAACACCTCTATGGAGCAGGACTTGCTTCAGTGGGGCTTTGGTGCTCACTGAGTTTGCCCCTTAAGTGTGTCACTTATGGATGTATAGAGTTGTAATATGCTATGATCTGAAGTTTTCCACCAGGTGCACTGGCTCTAGGGCTTCCAGGTAGGTGCAAAGTCAGCCACTGCCTGGGGCCACCCTAAAGGAGCTATTTGTATTTGGCTTGGAGGTGCCCAGGCAAGGCTCGTCCATAGGTAAGATCTTTGGTTAATCTCTTCTCACCCAGCTTCGCTCTGAGATTCATCAGTCTGTTCCATGCTCCCATGCCTCTGATTCTGTTTTATTCGCCAGTTAGTTTTGTTCATTAGATTTCTTATTGCCAGGTCTTGGGCCTTTTATTGATAGGTTTGGGGGCACGCTTGTTTAAGAGATTTTAGCAAAGTCGGAAGCCTAAACTAGGACAGGTCATTATATGCCAAAGCCACTGCAAACAGGTTGGGTGGGGCTGCAAATTTGATGGGGCAGGATCTCAGGGAATCACTAGGACGGAGCAGGAGCAAACAGATATGGCTTCCAGTCAGCTCTATAATGGGGGAGGTCCCAACACAGGAGCAATGACCCCTGGAGTACCCGTCTATGAGAAAGCTGCCCCTTGATTTCCTGACCCAATGCCAGACAGTCCAATTCCTCCCCGTATGTGTGTGGGTCCACCAGAGCCTCACCCTGATATTGGGCTCAGAGGAAGCAGGACCTTGTAAGTTCAGTTCGTGCGCCGGCCCTTTAAAAGGAACACCTGGAGAAACCAAGATGGCGGCATAGGTTAACGCTGGAGTTTGCTGCCTCGAACAACCACTTCAAAAATACAACTAAAAGACGGAACGGACATCATCCAGAACCACAGGAAGGCTGGCTGAGTGGAAGTTCTACAACTAGGAGGAACCGAGAATCAGAGGAGGCGCAGTGCTGAAGTAAAATACTAAGGTGCGGAGTGCGCACGGCAGGGGCTGGTGGCTGAGGGCGCGGTTGTCTGTTTCAATCCGGAGGGAGCCTCAGACTCTGAGCTCCAGCGAGTCTCTAGGGACCCAGACTCAAACGGGAGAAGCAGGACTGTCTGGCTACGGTCCCTCCGAGGTTTGCAGCCGTTGCTGGGACAGAGAGGCAGAGCCCCTGGGGACG
>NW_005362534.1:892830-933772 GCF_000412655.1 Myotis brandtii | reverse complement strand
AGACTGGACAAAAATCGTGCACCTATGGATGAGGACAGTGGGTGGGAGTGAGGGCGGAGGGGGGGGTGGGAGCTGGAAGGAGGGGAGTTTGGGGGGAAAAAAGAGGAACAAATGTAATAATCAGAACAATAAAGATTTAATTAAAAAAAAATAAAAAAAATAAAAGGAACACCTGGCAGCCTCCGTGTCACTGAGCCTTAATACCCTGGTTTGTACAGCCTGTAGTTAATGGGGACTTCTATTCCCAGCTCTGGAATCCTGGGATGGGGGCTCTGGTGTGGGGATGGGGCCCCTTGTTCCTTAGGAGCTGGCTCTGCAGAGACCATCTCCCTCCTGATTAAAAAAGTATCACATGTGGGTGTTGGACCAGCCTGTTCTGTACCTCTGCCCCTCCTACCAGTCTCAGTGTGCTTTCTTATTTACCTCTCTAGTTGTAGGACTTCTATTCAGCCAGCTTTTAGGTGGTTCTGAATGATGGTTGTTCTGTATTTTGTAATTTTGATGTGGTTATGGGAGGCGGCGAGTACAGGCACTTACCTACGTCGCCATCTTTTCCTATCTAGAAAGCTACTATTAAATAACATCCCCTGTGTTCTATTTGCAAAGGCTGTAGAAATTATTTCTGGTATCTCTAGAATCCTTTAGGAAATTTTCAAGAAACTTCTGGGAAGTGTCTTAAACAAAAGGATCTGTTTTCCCCCAAAATGACTATTAAGAATTTAATTGTATCCTCCAAAAAAAATGTATTGAACATCTAATCACTAGCACCTCAGAATGTGACCTTATTTGGAAATAGAGTCTTTACAGAGGTAACAAGTTAAAGTGGGATCAATTATATGGGACTAATCCTATATGACTGGTGTCTTTATAAAAAGTGGAAATTTGGGCACAGAGCGAAGATGATGTGAGGAGACAGAGAGAGAAGGTCTTGTGAAAGTGGAGGCAGAAATCAGAGTGATGCATCTGCAAGCCAAGGAACGCCAAGCACTGCCAGCCACCACCAGAAACTGGGAAGAAGACAGGCAGGGTTCTACCCTAGAGCCTTCAGAGAGCGAGCTTGGCTGTGTTGACACCTTGATTTCAGACATTTAGCCTTCAGAGCTATGAGACTAGATTTCTGTTCTTGTAAACCACCCACTTTGTAGTACTTGGTTATGGCAGCCCTGTGAAACTAAAACAGGACCTTTGAGTTAACAGCAAAGCGCCCTTAAAAGTAATGTGCTGCCAGGGTGCCACCCATGTTTGCTCTTTTCTTTCTGAGACCCAGGTGACGAGCCACCCCTTACTTTGGGTTCCTGTTCTGAATTTTTGTCTCTGGTCCCCCTAGTGCCCTCATGCCCCCACCTCTCAGGTAAAGAATGCTAACTGTAATGCACCCCGCATTTCAGATCTTGGGGGTTCAATTCCATCCAGCTTTAGTGTTCTCAAAATCCAGAACTTATTTTCAATATTTTACTTTATTGTGGTAAGAGCACTTAATGTGAGATCTACTCCTTAACAAACTTTTCAGTACACAGTACAGTCTTGTTGACTCCAGGTATGATGTTGTACAGCAGTTCTCTAGAACTTTCTCATCTTACTTAACTGAACCCTTATCCCCGTTGGTTAGTAATTTCCCACTCCCTCCCCCAACCCAAACTCTCCAGCCCACAATGAGCAGGGCATCAGAGATGGTTACTGCACCCTGGTCAAGGGACTTGGGTATGAGAAGTCAAAAGGCCATTCTCTGCAGCACCCAGATCTCACTTAGGGGAGCAAGGGAGGCCAGGCCAACCCCCTGAGGTGCCAGGGAGCTGGGAATGGGGTGGATCTGGAGTCCAGAAGGGCTTACACCCAGGGCTTGACAGCTGGGCTCTAAAAAGATGCAGGGAAGATTATGAACTTTTAAGACAAAAAGTCCTCTAAGGGGAGTCACCCCTGATGGGCACCATTATGCAAGATGGATGAGCAGGACTTGTGGAAGCATTCTCATGTCACATTGACGTGACAGCTCAGCCCCAACTCCTGCTCCCCTCCAAGCCACAGGGACAGAGGGTCTTTAGCAGAACAAGGATGAGCTGAAGCAGAAACTGTAGCAGGAGCCTGAAGAGGAAAGGGCAGTGACCCTCCTTCAGCCAGTTGTATCCCAGGGGGATAAGGGTGTGGGCCATGAGGTACCAGCCTCCAGGTTTGGTCTGCACATGGTTTGCAGCTGGAGGTGGGGGATTGGGGCTGTGAATGCACTTAAAGTTGAGTGGGCCGTCCTTTGGGATTCTGTGCATCAGGGAACAGACCACAGATACCTTTGAGCCCCCTCGGTTAGAGCATCCTGCTGCAGACTACGGTCCTAGCCTCATCCTCAGGTATCTTTTGTGTAACAAACCACCCCAAAACTATAGAAGCTAAAAACAACCACTTTATATTTCGATGATTCTGTGGGCTAACCATTGGCTCTCCCTCTGGTCTTACCCAGGCTCAATCATGTGCTGGCTTGGCTGGGGCAGGATGCTCTTGGAGGCCCTCGTCCACATGGCCCTTCACCCTGGGTGTTCCCCCAGCATAGTGGTCTCAGGGCTCTGAGAGGACTGCAACAGAAGCCCCAAGGTCTCCTAAGGCCTAGGCTCTGAAACTGCTCCAGCATCATTTTCTCCACAATCTGCTGGGCAAAGTCCCAAGAGGCCATTGTGGCTTGGACACGGGTACCAATCATTGAGGCTGCTATGCTTCATCCATCCCCAGCCCCTCAGAGCTTTGTATTGAAGGTGTATACATTTGTTTTCCCTGGGGCCTCACTGTCACATTGGTCACCTCTCCCTCAAAATGCAGGTGGGGTTGTTTAAGATCCACCCTGAGATTCCAGAAGTCCTTTCAGTTGAAGCCAGAGTCTTCCTTTTATCCTGTTTTGAGCCTGATCCCCACAAACGTGCCACTGCCGCTGACCTGCTCAAGAAGGATTTCTTAAGGCAGGTGAACAAGGGCAAGAAGACCCGAATTGTTTTCAAGCCATCAGGTGAGGCCTACTAGGACAGTTGGGTGACCCCCTGGGCCCCTGGGTTCTCTGTTGCTCAAAGAGTGCCAGCTCTCCAGAGTACTAAGTGAGCCACACTGCCTATTTTCATAGAAGAGTCATGGGGGTGGTGCAGCAGGTGTGGGGTTGTCCAAACACAGCCAATGAATGTGATTTCCTGACAAGGACGTAGGGAGCCCACCTTGTTAAAGTCTTTTTGGGGATTGTGCCAAGGAAGGATGCCAGAGGGGCCCTAGCTGGGGTTTTGTGTCTTCCCCACCTGCAGGGCCTGGCATTTCATTTTTGGAGCCTGGCCTATTCCCTTACATGGCTCCTGACCTTGATTAAAGGGCATGTCAGAGGAGTTTGCCTATAGTGGCTGTCTTGTAGCCCACAGCCCATTATAGCCAAGTGACCCCTTCTAGGGCAATAAGTCCTGCTGGCAATGACTTAAGAGTAACCCCGGCAAAGGAAGCCCTTTGTTCTCTTTTCCCTGGTGTAGATAGAATCTGACTGCAGGACAGTGTGTCTCAGCATCTTGTTCTCAGAGCATAACTAGCTACATCAGTGTTTCCCACGGGCTGGTTAGAACCCAGAACCCCAGGCCCATCACAGACCTGCTGAAGCAGAAGATACATTTCACCAGGATCTTTGGGCATCTGTTTGCAGTTTGAGCAGCAGTCTTAGCAAGCCCAAGCATATGTCCTCTCTGAGACTCCCCATCTTTTTCTGAGGGACAATTCTCCCAGCCTACTGCCTCCCTCTCTGAGCCTTCTTCCTCCCTCAGAGCCTCCACAAACATTCTCCCTCACTGAGCCCCCAGCCTCCATCCTTTTTTAGCTCCCCCTTCTCCCTCTCTGAGCAGCGCCTCCCCCAAGCAACTTCCCTCTGATCCTTTCCCCAGCATTTTTCCTGAGTCTCCCACCTTAGTGTTGTCCCTCTCTGAGCCTCCCCATAAGCATCCTCCCTCTCTGAGCCCCCCACCCCACAAGCAACTTCCCTCTGATCCTTGCCCCAGCATTTTTCCTCAGTCTCCCACCTTAGTATTGTCCCTCTCTGAGCCTCCATCCTCCCTCTCTGAGCTTCCCTTCCAGCATTGTTTTCTGACCCCCACAGCATCCTCCTCCTTGTGTGAGCCTCTCCTTCAGCTTCCTCAGTCTCTGAGTCCTCCCTTCTGCACACTCTCTAAGCCTACCCCTACCTTTCTGAGCCTCTGCCCCTTTATGTTTGCCCCCACACAGCAAGTTCTCAGGTCACATTGGGGGAATTCGTGGGCTCAAGCAGCAGAGAACATAACCGTGGCCCCCTGGAGTTGGACGCCCAGCTCAACAGGTTAGAAAATGCCTGGGAGCCCATGCATGGGCTCTGCAACCTGCTCAGGTACTATCTGCCCTGTCCTTCTGCTGTGGGCCTGTGAGAGCTGCTCATTCATGGGGTGACGGAGGGGCGGGGTGGTTACAAAATACGTACCGGGTCAAAATCAGATGGACTTGAAGGGCTTTTGTTTCTTTCTGCTAGATCTGTAGGGTGGCAGGGGGTAAACAATGCAAGAGGGAGGGCAGTGTGTTCTCTCACTGGTCTTCCCCCTCCTACATCTCCCTTCCTCCTTCCCTTGTCCCCTTCTCTCTGGTCTCTCGCCCTCTTCTCCCGCCCCCTCTTTCCTTGCCCCTTCCGCCTCCCCAGTTGCCCCTCATTATCCCTTTAACCCCCTCCTCTCCCTTCCGTCTCCCTTCCCCCTTTACCCACCCTCTCCCAACACTGCTGCTAAGAGAGAAAACACGCTGCATCTCTCCTCCATCAACCTGCCTCCTGTAATTTTATCTTGAAGTTGACACTGCAGAGTCACCTCTTAGTTCCTCCCCCATGGGGTCCTAGAATACCAGCTTTGCTCAGGACACAGGGGTTGTTTGTCACCTGTGTTTGTCCGCAGGGTTCAGGATGACAGCTGGATCACAGAAGACCTGAGCACAGAAGACCAGAACTCAGCCTTGAACCCCAAGGACAGGGACCCGGATCTCTTCCTGCTGCACCAGGACCAAGAGTGTCGTGCCATCCTATGCAAAATACTCTGGAATGGGCAGGACCTGTTGGCTTCCAACCTGCAGGAGTACCTGGTTCAGGTACAGGCTGGGTGGAGTGTGTCCAGGTCCAGTGGGACTGAGGTTCCTGCTACCCTGGAACATTTGCAGTTACAATAATCACCATAAGTATTTCCCAATGTCCATCCCTCCAACAAAACAAAAGAAAATACATGGGAGGGGGGAGAAACTGCTGAAACCATGTGCCTAACACTGCAGTGAATCCAGCCATGCCTGGGTCGGTGATGCTCCCTGGTGGCAAATAAGCCAAATGGCAGCACAAAGCCCAGGAGCTCAGAGCCCTTGAACCTGCTCTAGAGCAGCCAGTTTAGGGAGAAGTTATTTTAGATAAGGAAAGGTCCTTTCAGGAAGAGGCCACTGCCCCACTCTGTCCCTTTTGAGAAAGCCTTGTTCAAGGCAGGGTCTTAAAAGGGGTTAAGGATGCCAGAAACATTCCTAGGCGGGCTTAGTGGCATGTGTGTGGGGGCCAGCGACGAGGGGGGGCCCCATAACCCTCTAACAGAAAAGATGGAGAGAATTCCAGGAAGAGAGATCCCATCTCACCTGAGGCAGCCACAGTTCTTTAGCAAATGCACAATGGACAATCTAGTTAATCTAGTTTCCCACAATACTTCTTGAATTTTGCTTCGTTTCTCGGACTTACTCAATGAAAGTGATTTTGTGTGTGTGTGTGTGTGTGTGTGTGTGTGTGTGTGTGTGTGTGTGTGATTAGAATTCGGAAGAACCGCACCTCTCAGTCGACCACATCAAGCAAATAATTTGGATCCTGAGGGACTTCATCCACTCCGAGGAGCGTGGAGTGATGGCATCCAGGATATCAGAGCTAAAGGTGGCCCTGAAATTCGACAGCTTTTTACTCAGTCAGATTCATCTGATACTGTTTGGATTTCAGAATGTTGTAAGTACTCTATGTGGCCCTAGAGAACATACCAGAAAGCAGGAAGCCCACTGAAGCAGCTCATAGCCAATCCCATGGGGATCAATTACCATCTTCTTTCACAGTCCCCATCTCTTCTCACCTGTTGACACCCAAATCTGGGTTTCAGTTCTTTTAAACATTGAATATGCAATTGCAGGGGGTTTAAGCTTGTGTCTGCCCAAACAGAGGAGTTGTTTCAGATCTGAGACCATGTCTGCCTGAGCTTTGGTGTCCCAAGCCTCCAACACAGAGCCTGAGGTTTCATAAGTGCTCATTGAATAAACAATGAAGAGGCCCAGTGCAGTACATTTGATCACCATACCCATCTCCTAGCCAGTGGTCGGCAAACTGCAGCTCTCGAGCCACATGCGGCTCTTTGGCCCCTTGAGTGTGGCTCTTCCACAAAATTCCACGTGCAGGCGCGCACATACAGTGCGATTGAAACTTCGTGGCCACACTCAAGGGGCCAAAGAGCCGCATGTGGCTCATGAGCCGCAGTTTGCTAACCACAATCCTAGACCCCAGCAGGACTTAGGGCAGTGGTTCTCAACCTTCCTAATGCCGCGACCTTTTAATACAGTTCCTCATGTTGTGGTGACCCCCAATTTCATTGTTACAAATTGAACATAATTAAAGCATAGTGATTAATCACAAAAACGATATGTAATTATGTTTTCCAATGGTCTTAGGCAACCCCTGTGAAAGGGTCTTTCGACCCCCAAAGGGGTCTCGACCCACAGGTTGAGAACCGCTGACTTAGGGTCAGCTTGGAGACTCAGTCGAGAAGAAACAGAAGTAGGGTAGAAATGCAGAGCAGAATGGTGAACACTCTATCTCAGAGAGTAGAAATTAGAATTAGTAAAAACTTATTTCTTAGAAGTACAGTGGACCAGAAATCTGCATTTTTGTGTTTTATAGGTGAGTAAAATGTTGAGGCACCACTTAATTAACGTCCAGTGGCTGTGTGCGATGGATATCATCATCCAGCGAGTGGTGATGGCTGCAGTCGTCATTCTTATCTCAGGTAAGTGCCTGCTTCCCAGTCAAGGTCAGCTTCAGGCTATGGAAAAGACCAGAAATGTCTATCCCCTGTGCTCAACAATTGTGCTCTCTTTCGCATCTTGGCTATACTTCCTTGCAATAAAGCAATACTGTCACAAACCCTATGGGGCTAAGATTCTGATTCTAAGAATTTCTCCTGCGCTGTATTTCTGTGCCTAACCGACACTAAACTCATGATCTAAAAGTTAGCATAAATGCTACAATACATCCTTAGGAACACTTGCTGGTTGGTTGAGAATTGAATGGTGGCATCTCCTCAGAATCACCGTGTGGTAACTCTAGATATCTTTTGCTCTTGTCAACTCTGTGTTAGAGCTGCTTACTATTCAAGTTGATTCTCTTTCTGTGGTGACTTCTTCCTGCAAAGGAAGGTTTGTAACACTTGTGTTGACACTGCCATTTCCTCTCTGGATTTTGCTCCTTCCGTCTTTTGCCTGCTCCCCTGAATGCATGGGAGCCCTGCTCAGCTTCTAGCTTCCGGGAGAAGCTCTTTAATCCCCAGGACTGCATTACTCCCTGCTCCAAGTAGGCAACTTTCTGTAGTAAATGTACACAGGCCAGGTTGGAAGCCTAGTTGTACCTTTTTAAAACTCCCCTTGGCTAGCTAACCTAACATCTTTAAACCCCCGTTTTCTCATCTTTAAACTGGGGGTGATCACTTTTGCACTGCCAAGAACTGAGTGAAATAGTTCCTCTCCGTTTTAAAAATCCCAATCCCAATCCAGTGTTGCATTGGCAGGGCCAGCTTCTGAACAGCCCTGTTTGCTGGCCCTGCCAATGCAACACTGTATTGGGACATAAAAGCTACAGGAGGCCCTGGTCTTGTTGGAAGGAGCGAAATCAAGAGAGGAACATAAAAGCTTTTTTGTTCCTCTGGTCTTGTTGAACTGTGGTCCTTTCTTCTTCTTCCATGATTGCACAGAGCTCCGAGCCCACTTTGAGGCCACCGAGGAAACAGAAGGGGTGAATGAGGACCCAGATGAGGTGGACCAGGATGGTCCCCCAGCAGACCCACCTGGAAGTGAAGCACGTGCAATACATGGAGGTACCAAACCCACTTCAGCACTTGTCCAGGAAGCCCAGTACCAGGAGCTCCAGCAGGATCTGAGCCTCCAGCTGGACAGACTGAGGCGGGAAACCGGCAGGTCAGTAAGGGTGGAACAATGACCTGGGCCAGCAAGGCAATTGATTTAGTTGTTGAGTACTTCACCCAGGTCTCAGAAAAGAATCTTCACCACCAGGGAACTGGGCAAAGGGGTATTCTCAGTTTCAATGGACAGATTAAATGCCTCCCTTTCTTTAATATTGGAAATCCAGGCCGCACAGCACTTAGCCGTATTAAAGGCAGCAGCATCTTGGAGTTTTCTGTGTCTTTTTGCCAGATAGGAACCCTGGCATGGCCTGTTGGTACAGCAGTGGACATCTGTAGCCCACCCCTACAGAAGTAGCCAAGTTGGGGACTGGTTAGCACTCTACTATGGCAGTTGGCCCATAACCCTGACCCCAAGGAAGTTTGACCTTACCTCTTTGAATCTCTTCCTTGTGGTTTATCATGATCCCTCGGCAGGCATTCATGGACTGCCTTCCCAGCCAAGGGACCCTGGCACTGTTATGAGGGTCCCCCAAGAGCCGGTCTGTTTTATTCACTTCCTGGCACATAGTAGGTGCTTAATAAAATGATTCCTGTTTGCACTAGGGAAATCATATCATCAATGGATTTATGGAAAGTATAAGCCACAGCTATAGCAAATTAGTTGGTATTGGTTCCAAATGATGCTTTTTTTTTGGCCCCATGATCATCCATAATGTTGATTAATATTTAATGGGGAGAGATTAGGTGCCAGGTGTACATATTTTGGAACAGAAGCTGTATACACCCCTAGGGATCTCTAACGTTGAATCTTAGGCAGATCTAATCATTTTTTTTTAGGAAGACCTGGAGTCTTAATGAACTGGTGGTGGTGGCAAAATTTTTAAAGTTTTTGAAATACGACAAATGTGAAAGTTGATAGTAATACTTAGCACTTTAAAAATGTTTTTCTGATAAAGTTTCTAATTACCAATTCAAAAGAATATTGTATATAGGTTCAAAGGTTATTCTCTACTGTTGATGTTACCAGTCTCCGTAGAATTAGGAATTAGTAAATAGCAGCCAGCACAATTGCAAATGCCTGATAAACATTAAATCCCTACAAAGCATGACTGTCCTTGCAGTATGGAGGTGCTTTAGCTGTCTTGGGGGCAGAGCAGGAAGATGATACCTACTGCCCAAAGCAATATTGCCTGGGAATAACTGGTCTGTATGAGCATCTGTGAGACCAGTTCCTGTACAGCAGGCTTCTATCTCCTTGGCTTAGTCCCATGAGAGGAGGAAAGAGCTTGACTACTAGTTTCAGTAACTTAACCTGACTTAGGGAAGACAAGTTAAAGTTATCAGATCATTCTGGCTAAGTTCCACTGGGTTATCTTGGTCCATAGCATATTTTGAGAAAAAATATACTCCCACCCTGAGTCTTTTTGTTCAAGGGGAGGAAACAAGGAATTTACTCATGTACAGACTGAAACCTGTTCACAAAACTTTGAAGAAACTATACTGACCATTGGGATTGTGCTTTTTTCTCAATCTTTAATGTTAAAGACATATTTGAGTTAAATTGAATGGTGTTAGACTCTCTGGAATGATGGCTTTTTTTTTTTTTAAACCAGACTTTTGAAAAACCTACTTCAAGCAGAGAGAGCACACAAGAATCTTATACGGCAAAGCCTGAAACAGCAAAGTCAACAATTGTGTGACTTTCAGTCACAATTAAGATCTAATGGTGAGTGACTTTCTACTTGCTCTGACTTAAGTCTGAGAGATAATTTAACAGCTAATATTCTAGCCCTAGCCAGTTTTGCTCAGTGGATAGAGCGTCGGCCTGTAGACCAAAGGGTCCCAAGTTCAATTCCAGTCAAGGGTATGTACCTTGGTTGCAGGCTCCTCCCCAGCCCTGGTCGGGGCTTGTGCAGGGGGCAACCAATCGATATGTTTCTCTCACATTTATGTTTCTGTCTTTCCCTCTCTTTTCCACTCTCCCTGGAAATAAATGGAAAAATATCCTTGGGTGAAGATTAACATAAAAAAATAAAAATTAAAAGCTAATATTCTAGTTAACCGTGACACAATTTAGATTATTTTCTAATTAATCACTAAGTATTCCTTTAGATTCCGGAATACTAACCAATAATAAAAAGGAACTACTGGTACATTAAAAACAGAATGACTCGCAAAAGTGCTATGCTAAGTGAAAAAAGCCAGATTCAAAAGGCTATATACTATGACTCCATAAATATAGACTATTTATACAATATTCTGTTAAAGGCAAAACTATAGGGACAGAAAACAAATCAGAATGGGCAGGGGGGATTGATTACAAAAGATGTGGCTCCTTGCTACACATCTTGGGGTGATGGACATTTCTGTATCTTGATTGTAATGGTCACATGACTTTGCTGCATACCTAAAAGTGGGTGGTTTACTGTATAAGTTACACCTCAGTAAACCTGCTTTGTTCATTCTGTGCTGCTTACAAAAGGGCTACAGCTACCTCTTGGAATGTGAATGGATGAGGCCTGAGACAAAAATCCCACTAAAACATATTTCCTCCTTTGATTTCCAGTGCAGTTAGGGATGTGACTCCTGAGAAAAGGCATTTTAGAGATGGGAATAAGTATTTAAAGTGATACATAACCAAGTTCCAAACTAGCTAAAGGTCACAGGTAAGGATTATTTGACTCTGGACTATTGTACACTGTGTATTAGAGCAGCTGAGACAGGCTCGATCCATTTCCTTTTCACATCACATTTACATTCTGGAATAGTTTATTTCCTTGTCACTGTTCAAGTTTTATTGTTACACATCAATATACAATAAAACAAACTTCTAATTACTACAGAGAACCCAGATTGTCTTGTGGGCAGAGAACGTATCAAGAGTTTGTAGACTGGTTGCAAATGCAAGGAGCAGATGCAAATACTATTGAAAAGGTAAATTTATACCCCCAAAAAAACAATCCTATGCTATTATCACAAAGGTGCTTACTTCCTATGTATTTGATCTGTATTTCAGATTGTTAAAGAAGGTTACAAACTTTCTGATATTCTTAATGACATCACGAAGGAAGACCTCAGATACCTTGGTCTACGGTAAGAACAGCCTCAGAACACTGTACAATAGAAAACGACTTTTTTCATATGATTATGCTTTTAAATACAGTAGAAAACAAAGTGCTGCTACCTTTCCCCCTTCATTGAACTTAATTCCTTTTTCTATGGTTTAGAAAACTCTAAACTCTGCAGTTTTCCCAGGTTCAAGTTGGGAGTAAAGCCAAGAGATGGCAGAAGCCAAAGGCTATGTAGGAAAAGCAGGAAGGCGAAATAAGCGCTCTCCCCATTCCATGCTACACCAAAACATATCTTTAAATTACCTCTAAGACAATGTCCCACTCCTGCTGGGGCACAAATGTCACCTCCATGTGTGAAAAGAACATATTTCTATTTTAACTAAGTTTTTACAACGAGAGAAGAAATCTAGACAAGCCTAGAATTATATACTATAGTTTTTGCTGTAAGGGCTCCTAAAGAAGTATTCTGTGGTGTTGCTTTGAAGTTTTCTTTTGACTCTAAAGAAGACTCTTTTTTGTTTCGTAGTGGTGGGCTCCTCTGCAAGCTCTGGAGTGAAGTCTCCCAGTACAGAAGACAGACTCAGGGGGCCCCGGCGACCCAAGATGAGGGTTAATCAGTCAGCAAAGCCAGGGGACAGAGGGAGCAATGAGCCCACATCTTTGTTGTTAAGTTTCTCATACAGATACACATAAAACACCATGAATAATTTAAAAAATTGAAGTCCTAAAGAGTTAAAGAACAGAGAGGGAGCAAGGAGCTGATATCTTTGTTGTTAAAGTTTCTCATAGACACATAAATCACCATGAAGAATTTAAAAAGTTGAAGTTCTAATGAGTTAGAGGACAGAGAGGGAGCAAGGAGCTGACATCTTTGTTGTTAAAGTTTCTCATACAGACACACATAAAACACCATAAACAATTTAAAAACTTGAAGTTCTAAAGAGTTAATAAAATGTTTTCACTGGCTTTCATGTTTTATGCCTCTGTTTATCAACATTTTAAAGGTGAGTAGAACGGTATGTATTATGAGAACAGTGATTGTGAGCCACAGTTTTGATGTCCAGAGTATTATGGAATTCTTAAAAATTAATTTTAAGTTACTTCAATGAAAAAAATCAGCACATCCTATATAGCACTTGCTGCAAAGATAAAACAATAGGTGTTTAACAAAAAGGCTAGGAATCAGTTTTAGGTTATAAGTTAATAGTAACTGGTTAATTGCACTTTAAGTTATTTGACCTTTGAAATGATTGTGAAGTAGTCCTATTTAAAAATGGAACTGTCCTACCCACTGCCTGGTTAGACAACTAAATGTTGTCTTATAGGCGTGTGTGTGCATTAATGTACGTTGTTGTTAGCTGTGGGGTTGGGCCAGACGGGGGAATGAGCCCCTACCCCCAAAAAATAAGGTGGCAGAATTGGACAGGCATACAAAGAATTGTTTTTCCTTTCAATAACTAAAAAGTACCTGTTAAACAGTGTACAAACTAGAGCAAATAGACTTTTTTAAGGAAATAATCTGAAGGAAGGTTAAAGCAAAGTCTGTTACCTATTTAGACCTATATAAATCTAACATAACCTTTAATGCAATACTGTATAAACCGCATGCAATTACTACCTTAATCTACATACATTCTATGGGTGATAACAACAAGAGTTCCTTATAGTTGCTGTCAAATAGCCCACTGAAGATGTAACCATCCATTACATGCAGTCTCCCATTAACTGATGGACTTAAACTTGATCCACTGATTTGCACCCCGAACTTCAAAAGGTGGCTCGTTGGAGTAGATGTGATAGCCTAGTTCTTCCAAAGGTGGTTCAGGATCAGCTGTAGCAAACTGGGCAGCATCCTCAATTTCTTTCCTCACTTCGACATCAATTTCCTAAAATCAGATTACAGTTCGAGATTTTTAAATAAACACAGTTTAAGTACCAAGCCGTTGTACTCTGATCCTGTCGCTAGTATAACTACAATTCTTCTAGTACTAATAAATAGCTGCTATAAAGACGTTATTTAACTAAGTGACACAATGATATACCCAGGAATATTTTGTAGTACAGACATCAACATTTAAAGTAATTATACTTTAAAGCCTTCAACATTTAAAACCTCACTCAGCCAGTGAGGCTCAGTGATTGAGCATCAACCTATGAAATAGGTCAGGGTTTGAATTCCCAGTCAGGGCACATGCCCAGGTTGCAGGCTCGATCCCAAGTAGGGGGCGTGCAGGCGATAGCCTATTGATGATTCTCATCAGTGATGTTTTTATTTCTTCTCCCTTCCTCTCTCTGAAATCAACAAAAATGTTTTAAAAGTAATTACACACACACACACTTCCTAGTGTAGAAACATGAATTAAAAAAATAAAAATAATCACCAAACTATATTTCTAGGAAAAAATAATTGTGCTCTTGGGAGGTTTTAACAGGCTTTGGACAATATGACTAATGTTCTGTGATAATAGATACTTTCCCATAAGGTAGTTCACTGAGGAATGGCAGCTATTTTTGTGTGGAGAAATATCGATTGCTCAGAAAGGAAAGCTCACTTTTAAACCACCAAAAGTAACAATACCTTTAATTCTTCAACACTGGCAAGATTGCTGTTCACCATTCTATCCTTGAGAAGCATGATAGGGTCACTCTTACTTCTTACTTCCTGAATTTCCTCTCGTGTACGATAACTACAGGGAGGGAAACACAGAAGTAGGTAAGAACAGTTCCAGTATAGCAGAGTTCTGTGATATATGGAAGTATGTTGCTGAGATGGAGCTCATCAATACCTATGTCACTGATGGAATGACAGAATTATATTTTCAAAGCATAAGAACTGAGCCTGCCATTTTGTAAGAGCTGCTTATATCTTCTATAGAAAACTCTATACTGGCAATTAATTCACCTGGCTTCCCCAGCATTGTGACCACAGAGACCAAGTCTTTCTTTGCATCTTTGATCTAGAGGTGGGTCTGAAGAAAGTGGAGCCTCTTTCTGTGTCAACTGTCTCACTCCCTTGAGCTCTAAATTTCACATAGGTGGGGACAGTGGCGATGGTTCTTGGTAGTGATAATCACAGACTTTGAAGCAGTAGAATGTCAAGCAGGAAATAAATGTGCCTTTCTCTTCTCCCTTAAGACCCTGGAGAAGTGTGGCCAGCAAAAACTTGCATAACAGGGTTTCCAATTCTTGAATCCCTGTAATACATCCTTGTCCCACGCATCATTTGAAATAACACTAAAAGGACTACCATTTTTTGAAAACAGAATTACAGAAAGTGCATTTTTCCATATAAGTTGCTCTTTATATTTTCCCTTAGAACTCCTCCACTCTACACTCAAAGGCTTGCTATGGCTTACTTTGACTAAATCTGCTATTATTGTGTCACTCTCTGGGACCACAGCATTATATGCCAGAATTTCTAATTGACACATAAAACTCCTACCTTCTAGTGTACCCTATCTCTTTGTGACTCATCTATTTCAACATACTGAATGCCCCCATGTGCCAGCTGGCCTCACTCCATACCAGCTAGAACATTTTCAAATTCTCACTTTAGAAAAAATAATGCCACAAAAGAATCTGGGGTAATGTCCCCCAATTTACTACACCATCAGACCTGCTTTATGGAAAAATTTCTCTCGGCAATTTTATTTTATTGCTGCTCATGCTAACATGTAGATATTATATAGTAGGGATTTTTCAGAATACTTTCTATATTGGAACCACTTTATTGGGAGGCACTGCTTTCCAGCCAGGACTCGTTTACTTGAAGCCAACTAGTGTTTGACTTCAAAAGCAAATGTTGAAATGCTTTGCTTTTTCATGTAAATAGCACCATTCATAGCACATCCCACTTTAGACACCATGCTCATATTTCCCATGACCATACCTGACTCCAGGATCACTCATGCTGTGTCCATGGTAACGGTAAGTCTGCAGCTCCATTAGTATAGGCCCCTAAAACAGAACCCAAGGGAGATTAGGCAAGACCACAGGCACAGCACACCAACAATCAATGGCCTCAAATGCACACACTTGCAGGATCAAACATATTCTCAACAGATCCATAAATCAGGTGAGTTGTCAGGAATTTCTTATTAGTTGACTGCTGCTTATCTGTTCTCATTTCTAATACAGATTGACTGCATGTTTCTTCATTCTCATTTTAAACAGGAACCTGCCCCAATTTGTTGGGAATCAAAAAGGCACTTAGCATATTACAGAGCCTACTGATGTTAAAGAATGTTTGTTCCAACAGTGTTGCATTTGTCACAGAATCCTATAAAAACAGCTTAAATTTAAGGAAGAAAAACCTATTGGGAAGCAGGTATGGCAGCAGAAAGGGGGATGGCATTTATCTTCAGGGTCACTAAGCTAGTCTTTCTCCTCCAATCACAGGTGACATCTATAAGCATACTGATCCTTTTAAAGCACTAGAGAAAAATACTAAAACTAACAAAATAATATTAAGGCAAATCTCCATGTGTACTGGAAAGCACAAAAGGACAGGAGAACTAAAGATAGGCTGGGGAGGTGAATTTCCACCTCACATCCATTTCAGGCATTGTTCCGTAGGGGTGAGCAACCAATCCTGCTGCATTCAGATCTGGCCAGTGTGTAACAAGAAGCTGGCAGGTACCCTGATACTTGACCCCATCTGTCTCTCTGCTGGGAGTTTGGCCAGCCTGGCTACAACCAGGTAGCTTGCTCATAAAACACTAGCTCCCTACAAGAACAACCCTTTCGGGAGGGAAGTGAATGTAGGATCTCTGGGCAGTTTGGTGTAGTAGTTAAAAAGGGAGATTCTGAGTCCAAGTGCTTGGGTTCCAATCCTAGTGTAATAGATACTAGCTATGTACTCTTAAGTATTCTGTTTCCTCATCTGCAAAACAGTAATAACCTAACTCAGAGTTGTGCCAATTAAATACTTAAATAATACTTAGTGCGTTACCTGACATATGTCAAGCGCTCAATAACTGTCACCTCTTCTTTCTGTTATGTCATCCAGCAGCCATTTGGAAGTACAGTGGGTTTGGTAAAGGGGGCGGTGATAAGGGGCTTTCCAGACCCTCCCCAAATCCAAGGTAAAGCTTTGGTCAGGCTGGGAAAGTCAACACATGCTACAAACCACTGATCCTGTTTCCATGTGGGGTTAGACCCCATAACTTCTTTCAGAAACTGGGAGGGGCACGGTATTCAGCTTCCAGGGCCTGGACCCCTAGTCCTGCAGTCCTGATGTAGACTGCTGAGCCTGCTGGCACCAACCTGCCATCTTCACCATGCTCTATTTTATTCTCGTTTTCTCTTCTTTAACTGCTCTGCATTTCCCAGCTGCTTTACCCCCTTTCTTTCATTTTCATCACTGCTAGCCAAATCTTAATTTACATTACTGCCCAGACACACATACAGAAGTCACTGAAAGGTGAACCTCTGGGCATGCTTTCTGGGCTGTGGAACATTGATGTAGGGAAAACATCTTTCCACTAGCTCTGATGGTACATATTCCTCATCAGGCCAACCTCACTGTCCTCTCCATTGCATAACTGAAAAGTCAAGATTCTTAGGACTGAAACAGCAAGACCAAGATTACATACTTCAACCATAACATTTAATTTATAGAAGACAAACTTATACTGAATGCCTATTATATAAGCAAAGTTCTCTGCTGAGCATTGAGGGGGTCCCCAATCTGTTCACTCCAGCTTATAGTTAATGGGGGGTTGGAGGCACATAATTAACCAAACCAAAAGGCAAACTAGGTAAAGTGTCATGATGAAGATAGAGACAAAATGCTGAGGAAGCCCTGGAAGATTTACCCCAAATGGGAGCAATGTGGAATGTTCCCCAGGAGGTAAGCTACCAAGACAACACTATTTATAAAGGGATCTGCTTCACTTGACTGGACTCTACTTCTATCTTATGCACCTCAGTCAGTAGCTACCCCTGCATACCTATGACAGACATGGGAGAGGCAATCTTTTAACTTTAAGACAGATAAACATCACTAGCAATCTCTAGCCCAGAGGCCTCAGATAAAGTCTTACCTTTCCAGCCCTACAATGGGCAGCTGCAAACTTTGTTGCCTCCCGGACACATAGGACATCCATTCCATCTACCTGTTAATACATGACAAAGGGGCAGAGTATAAATCAAACCGCCTAACAGCATTTTAACTCTACGTGAGCTGTTCCTGCATTAAGAAAATAGAACTCTTGCCCTGGGCAGTTAGCTAAGTGGTTAGAGCACCAGCCCACAGATCTTAAGGGTTGCAGGTTTGATCTCCTGCCTGTGAGGTGCATGCTGGAGGCAACCAATCGATGTGTCTCTCTCCCATTGCTGTTTCTTTCCCCCTCCTCTGTCCCTTCCACTCTCTCTAAAAAAATCAATGGGAAAAATATCCTCAGGTGAGGATTTAAAAAAACACACGAAAATACAACTCTTCAATTTGTCTGAAATTGTCAAGTACACACACAGAGGCATCGAGCCATGAAGGTGTCCTTACCCTCAGCCCAGGAATGAAGTCGCCTCTCTTGTAGTAATCAGTGCTGGCTGCTGCTCTCTCAACAGACGTTCCCATCCCATAGCGGTTATTTTCACAGATGAAAATACAAGGCAATTTCCACAAAGCTGCCATATTGTAAGCTTCAAATATCTGACCCTGGAAGTATACATAAGAAGTTCAAGTGAGTTCACTTTGCTATTTTTCTCAGATTTCATCCTAACAGTTGCTATTCTACCTAGCAGAGAAAGCTTTCATAAAGTATAAAAAGCCGCATCTACAACGAAGCTTCTGGTGTGTGTGTGTGTGTGTGTGTGTGTGTCGAGGGGGGTGGGATGGAGATGCAGCAAGCATCATCTTTTCCAATTAAGGGATGTGAAAAAGCAAACACCACTTGTTTCTGTGGGGCCAAGACAGTAGATAGACCAGGGAAAAGAGGAACACATAAAAATGTGTAGCCACCTAGTTTTATGCTTTACTATAAGTTCTAAGAGACTCAATGGATAACCAGAGTGAACCAGTATCTAAGAATCAGCATCCAGAGCAGGGCCTCACAGAGTGCCATCCACAGACTAGTGACGCCTCGGACCATGATCGGAGAAGCACACAGAGTCAAGGCTCAGAAACTATGAGAGGAGTTTGACAATGCCAAGGCCTCCCAGAGACTGAATCAGTACATTACATTACTGGTTTAGAATTGGTTTGCAATGGGTTCAAATACAAAAAGGTCCACAAAGTTCGTGAATCACTGAGGTACAGCAAAGGAGCTCCTTCACAGGAGCACATCCCTATAAAGCACTTATGAAATATGCCAAGAGGTGAATCTCTAATCTGGCCATAAAACCCAAATTTCGCTTGTCTATTTTAACTAGTAAATAATATCTTCTCTACAAACTGACCTATGAATAGACAACACTCTGAAAGAGACACATACTCACCTGGTTAGCAGCGCCATCGCCATACAAAGTCAAACAGACCTCATCTTTTCCATTATACTTACAGGCCAGAGCAATCCCAGCTCCCAGGGGCACCTAGTATTAAGGACAACCAAGAAAGGAAGCACAGAAATCCATGAGGGGAGAAATTAATGCTCTGAATTTTAACTCTTTGCCAGAAATCGAGATAGAAATTATACTGTCACTACAAACTCTCCCTACCCCAACCCTATCTATGCTTACCCCACCCCCAATATTAGAAATAAACCAAGAGAGTAAGATGAGTAATTATTATACTCTCAACTACTAAGCAGTAACATTTCTGAACTCAAAGATTCAATTAATTATGAGCCAAAAAAGAAACCTAGGCATAAAAAAAACATATTGTAGAAATCTCAATATATTAGAAAGTAAACCAAACAATCTAGATATGATTTTATGCTGTTACTTCTTCATTATTCACTAACTGATAAAAACAACTGAAGTTGGCATAGGGACTCTAAGTAAGCCCTGAGATGCTGACCATCTGCCTCTCCTGGTCTGACACCAGTATCAGCACTGTCTATAGTAGGAAGAAGTAGGGCCAAATGGATGTGACAAAGCAATGTACTTAAATATAAATAAAAAAAGTAAAGGTATAGCTCCACTGCTAGAGGCTCTTGCTTACTTATAAGTCATTGTCCAAATCTATTTATTAAATGATCAAACGGTAGGGTACGAAGCAATAGGTCTGTTAAGCACTCTAAGCTCCAAGAGTACTAAAATACAACAGAGGGAAGTTCGCTGGGGCATGAACTATTGTAAAGACAGAGATGAGGGCCAAATCTAGGAAAGCATGCAATCCCCATCCTCCACTACCTGAGCTCCAACGATGCCATTGCCCCCGTAGAAATTCTTGGCATACATATGCATTGATCCTCCTTTTCCTTTAGCACAGCCTCCTCTTCGTCCTAGAAATGGCAGCACACACACATATGCATCAAAGACCAAATATGCAAACAAAAGCACACCCAAACATTTACTTAAGAGGCTCATCCATCAGAACTCTAGAGGCCAATTAAGTTGTATAAGCACCTGCCCCTCTGTGCAAACATATATTCCTCCTTTTCTCCAGGTCCTTTTATAATAAAGGTCAGACTAGCCCCAGGTCCTAACCTTCCAGCTCTATCATCGAGTTCCCCTCAGATGTTAGGACTGGTTTGTTGCTTTTCCTTTGGCAGTTACAAACATTTGATTTCTCCTACACTGGCACACTAAATAGTTCAAGAGCCAAGGGGGACAAAGACAAAAGGAAATACTAAGGAGATTCCTAGAATTTACACTGTTTACCATGAAATGCTTCTACTCAATGACTGCTAGATTTCTACTGGCATGTCACAGTGATAATAAACACAATTCTGATTTCATAGAGCTAATCTTTTTAAACTTTAACCTGAAGGCTCAGATGACCTCAAAAATGGTCAGTTTACTCAAAAGGGAGAAAATGTTTGTATTTTTTAATTCAACATTTTAATATTAACTCATAAGGAGTTAGCACCTTTTTTTTAACATTTTTAAAATTGATTTCAGAGAGGAAGGGAGAGAGAGAAACAAATAGAAACATTAATGATGAAAGAGAATCATTGATTGGCTGCCTCCTGCACACCCCTATTGGGGATCAAGCCCACAACCCAGACATGTGCCCTTGACCAGAATCGAATCAGTCTGCAGGCTGACCTCTATCCACTGAACCAAATAGACCAGCGTGGGAGTTAGCATCTTAATAGGAGAGATTTAAAAACTGAATTCATTAATTTCCCCTTTTTGTAAATTAATAGCAAACCTGTAAGCTCTGCGAGAATTTCTCGTACAGAAAGCCCACGAGTAAAGGTAAAGCCATGAGCCCGATAGGCTGTGATCAGATGGTCTGTGGGATTTATGCCAGCTTCCATGCCCACACAACAAGCTTCCTGCATTAAAGGAAGAAGCATCAATTAATCAATACAATACACAGTTCTAGATAAAAGGTTTCCTAGACTAATATGAAACAATAACCTAGCTGAACTCTTCATTAATAACCACAGAAAGTAGCTCTATGATCAGAAACAGAGTGGAGGGTAAGGCCCAAGCAGAAGCCATACACTGCCAATCCACAGATGTATGTTTTCTTTGGGCTGTAAGGTGATTTAAAAAGAAATCCCGAATCAGCTGTCAACATTAAAATAGAAGGAATCTCACAAGAAAATCGAGTCTTCTGTCGTGTGTTGAAGAAATGAATAGGAAGCATTAGCCCCGTATTTCCATATGGGACCAACTGGCTGGAACCAAGTCATGACATCCCCTGCAAGTGGGACCTGCAGGGAACTTGTCTATTACAGTTCACCACCAGTCCTTGTCACACTGTCTTGTATAGCTAGCTTTCTTCACTCATTTATTCTACCTAGCTGGTCCCTGTAGGCATTTAAATTTGTAGTCCTTGGTAAAACCCTTTACCCCAAAAGTATATCCAATGCAGGTGATCACAAACCATAAAGGCATAGGAAATCAGCAATGTAATGCATGAATAGATTCTTTAGCATAAGCTGCATAGCACGTCTCACTCAGCATTTTCACTTTTATTGTACAATACCAGCCTGGAATCCTTCCAATGTGTAAGGCAGAGTAATAGCCACCAAGTAGAAGCCACACTTAAATTCCTAAATAACACAACTTTATTACAAAACTATCACTCACCTGACCATCACACAAGTGACAGAAACCACGAATAATTTTCTGTTTATACAGCTGATCTGCCTTTAACTCCATTCGGCGGACAGTCTGCATCATCCTGTAGTATCTGAGCCCATCCTCCCTGGTGAGCACCGTGGTGACAGGAGGGCCTTCTTCCAGCTTGTGAAGGTCACACTTCTGAAATGGAATCAGTTGTCTTCCAGTTACTACAATGTACACTGCCAGCCCCATTCTGAGATCTAACTCCATCACAAATAATATTTATCTCAAAAACCCACAGGGACATATCAGAAATGCTGCATATTGCTTCTGACCCCTTATATCATAAAGTTCACTATGTAATGGGATGGGGTACTGGAGGAAGGAAATCTTTCTAAGATGACTTTCACTGTAAACCCCTTGAAGTCAAATGAGTTATAGGTTGAAAGACAAACTTTCAAAGAAGTATTCAAAGAATCTTCTCACTCACAAGTTTTACCGAATCACATTCTAAACTTTGGAGTCTTTAATTTTTTTTTAGCTTGCCCTTCTTTCTACCCCAAACACCAGCAAGCTGCTAAGTAAGAAGTATAAATTTTTGCTAAATGTCTATGAACCTTTGATTCTAAAACACTTGAAAGAAAATGGTAAAAAAGCAAAAGTATCAAATGTTCTGTTCCAAGGGTAAAACTGTATATCAAAGGGGACCTGCAGAAAAGTTAACACAAGTAAAACACCTCTTACCTTAATTTCAAATGTAGCATCATTTGCAAAATTACGGGATGCCACCAGCACTCTGCTTGCCTTGAAAGACCAAAATATACAAATATATCAGTATTTTTATTCTGTTATTTTTAAAGTCATTACTATTATTAATCCGTTTGCAGGATGCCGTCCTGGAACTTGAATAAGCCCCAATATATTCACTGGCTTATCTCCCTTCTCTGCACTGCACTGAGATCTTGTCTTCCAAATGAATCCATGCTTTGGCCAATGAAACACGATTGTACCCCTATCTGAAGACAAACAGCAGAAAGAAAATGGGGGCAAAAACTAAACCAATCCACTTAATCACTTTGTTTTCAAAGAAATTACAGTGAGGATATAATGAAGTCAAAGGTCAAGTTGAAAAGACTAGATAATCTGTGCGCTTTGCTTATGCTACTTTAGTCGTAACCAGATATACTGAGCAAGCTTAAGCTTCACTTTAAGAATCATTTTTCAAATAAAACTATGATTCAATCTCTATTACAGGCAAACCACTTTTCTATGAAATGGATCTACAAGAAAAATATTTCAGAGTACTCAAAGTATGAGAAATATATTAGTGAGAAACGTGTAAGACAAAAGAAATGGTACTTAGCACTCCCTGACTTAAAAACAATGGACTTGAGGGTTGTTTTATAATGTAAACAGATTATATCTTGGGTAGGTTCCTCCTGAAGCCCCACAAGGGAGAGATGTTCTCTACAACGGTGTTCCCTTCTTGATGTTTGAGTGGCTGTCACCGCTCGGTGGGGTAAAAAGCTTTTCATTCTTATAATTGAACATACCTACTTGCAGCAAAAATATTCTATGTGATGGCTAAGGTACAGGTTAGACCATAAACATTGAACTAATTAGCATTATCGGACTATTTTAGCCACACTTTGGCACATTTTCACACACTGATGTGTAAACCAACATGACTTCTTTTCATAGAGACTTGAAGCACAATCTTCAGATGCCACAAAAAGTACTTTTGGCCCTAGCCGGTTTGGCTCAGTGTATGGAGCATCGGCCTGCAGACTGAAGGGTCCCAGGTTCCATCTAGGTCAAGGGCACATGCCTGGGCTGTGGGCTCCATACCCAGTGGGGGAGGGGATGTGCAGGAGGCAGCCAATCAATGATTCTCTCTCATCATTGATGTTTCTATCTCTCTCTCCCTCTCCCTTCCTCTCTGAAATAAAAAACAATTTTTAAAGTACTTTTGATATGTTCATAGTCATCCAACTTCTAATACTGGACTTCACCTTGGTGAGGGGTTAAGATTAACTGATAAATGTACCTCCAAGTGTACAAGCCTACAGGCAGAAAACTATTCTTATCTCTTTATCTATCAACATACCATTATCTAATAAAACCAACAAGTAAAGGCAATGATGTTGCTGGAGAGAAAAAAGCTTAAATACTAGAAACAAATGTTTCAGTTCAGTTAGAAGTAGAGAAAGTCCATTAAAATACCTAAGAATAAATGAAGAAAATTGAGAAATGTGGGAAGAAATGGAGCTGAGAGGGGTAAGGTGACAGACAAAAGGTTATATTTGGCAATCACAAAACAGATGTGTTATTTTTAGCAGTTAAAAAAAATATTGGGGATTTCCAGTAAAGATAGGGGAGTAGATAAATGCTATGCTCACCTCCTCCCATGATCATATCAAAATTACAATTAAATTATAGAACACTGAGAACCACCTGAAGACTAGGTTATCAAAAGCCCCATAATCCTATATAATAAAAGGCTAATATGCAAATAGACCCAACAGTGGAACGACCAGTCCAGTCGCTATGATGCGGACTGACCACCAGGGGTCAGAAGCTCAACATAGGAGCTTCCCCCTGGTGGTCAGCGCACTCCCATAGGGGGAGCACCACTCCCCCAGAAGCCCGGCTCAAGGCTGGTGAGGCTCAAGGCTGGCGAGCACAGCGGTGGTGGTGGCGGTGGTGGTGGTGGTGGTGGTGGTGGTGGTGGTGGTGGTGGCAGCAGCGCTAAGGACCCCTGGGGGAGATGTCCAACTGCCGGCTACCGGGCCCCCAGTCAAGAATATAAAGCCACATCAAGACTGGTAGGAGGGGTAGAAACACAGAACAGGCAGGTCCCACACCCATAGTGCAGTGATCAAGAATTGGGAGGGTTGGTGTGGCTCAGTTGGTTGAGGGTCATCCCATGCACCAGAAGGTCATGGGCTCACTTCCTGGTCAGGGCATATGCCCAGATTGTGGGCTCCATCCTGGGGGATGGGGGCAGCTGATTGATGTCACATCAATGTTTTTCTCTCCTCTCTCATCAATAAATAAAAATTTTTTAAAAAAAGAATTGGGAGGAGTAGCTTGGCTGCAGGTCTCCCCTGAGGAGCAACCATTCAAGTGAAAGAGAAAATATTTTTAAAATTCCAGATTCTACCAGTATAAGTGAAACATTTTACCTACTATTTAAAAAGTCAATAAAAAAAATACTGGTAGTAAAGATCTCACACCAAAAAAAGTCTCACAAAAGGAGTCATAAATACAAACAATAAGACAAAGAATAAAAATTTTAAATGAAACTTAATCTTCTGTGAAATAAAAACTTTGGTAACTCTCAACCTCATTCAAATATGAAATGACAGGTACTTAAGTTTATAAACAAAGTATAGGTCTATGATGATTCTAAAACCAACACATTGAACCCTCTAAGCAGCCTGTGTTAACACAACTGAAACCTGATGAATGAGCACACTAGAACCAAGAGCCCAAAGTGCACTGAGCACTCTGGGAACACATCAATTATTACAGCTTATAGAAACATTGGTTAGTGGATTTGCTCTGCTGCAAAAAGGGGGAACTATTAAACAGGGGTTCAGGCCACAGACACACAATCTAGGGTTAATACCTAGTTGTTTAACAATATTTCCCTCTGTGCCACATATGCAGGCAACAGGAAAAATACCCAAAATAGCCAAAAAGGGGGGTGGCTCAAAGTAAAGAGCATTAACTCTTTCACTCTCTTATCCTCATTAAAAAAATTAAATGAAAGAAATAGAAATGTTATACGTGGGGAATCCATTACCACTACAATAGTCTTCTCTCAACAAGAATTTCTGACGGAATGAAGCTACATTCCACTCTTGTTCTATCCAGTTAACAGATTACTGCAACTCAAAACTCAATACAGCCCAGCCGGTGTGGCTCAGTGGTTGAGCGTCGACCCATGAGCCAAGAGTTCCCGGTTTCATTCCAAGTCAGGGCACATGCCCAGGTTTCGGGCTCGGTCCCCAGTAGGGAGCGTGCAGGAGGCAGCCAGTTCAACTCTCTCACATAAATGTTTCTCTCCCTTCCTCTTCCTGCAAAATAAATAGAAACATATCCTCGGAGAGGATTAAAAATAAAAACACCTTGCCCAAGGTCGCAGGGCTAGTAAATGGTGAGGAAGCCACTCAGTCTCCGGATTCCATGCTCTGAACATTCTACACGGCCTCTGGGTCAAGAGGAATGTAATTAGGAAGACTAATTACAGCGGGGCCGGAGAGTGGGCAGGGGGACAGATGTAATACTACCAACAATTAAAAACATTTTTTTAAATGAGTGGACCGGGAAGGGTGGTCAACTGGAGACTCGAGAAGTCCAAGACCCCCTTCTCTGTCTGCAGTAAAACGCACGGGCAGATCTGGGGCACACCTAGCCCCGCGCCCGGAGCCGCCGCTGACCTCCAAGCGGCCATCGTAAAGCCCCCACTCCCACCCGGTCGGCGCCGGCGGCCCAACAGCGGCTCCTCCGCAGGCCAGGACAGGAACGCATCGCCTGGAGGCAAAATAAAGGCTCGCGGCTCCGGAAGCACTCCGCGGCGCCATAGTTACAGCCACACCGCGCGCCAAGGCCCGGCCCACTCTCCGGGTCCTCCAGCCTCGGCCCCACTCGCGCCATATACCGGGCGGCTCACGCCAACTCACCGGCTTCTGGGCAGCGCCCGACAGCACGCGGGAGACGGCGGCGAGCATCTTCCTCATGGACTGAGGGTAGTGGCAGGGCCAGCGACGCAAGCAGAGCGACCCAGGTGTCTCCTAGTCTCCTTCAGGCGCCCGGAGCGGAAGCCACGCCTTAGCCGCAGCGCGGAGTAATGGAGGCGGTGATACGTCATACTCCTCGCCGGGCCCGTGGACCAACCAGGACAGATCTCAGGGAATTCCCCGCCCACAGGAGAGGGCTGCAGCCGCCCATTGGGTGTCTGCGCCAGGGGGGCGGGGCTGAAGGCTATGGGGTCACCCCTTGGCGGGCGGGTGCGGAACCGTGACCCGAGGGCGCCTGCGTTGGGAAGTGGGGCCCCGCCTCCCGGACACGGGGGAAAAGCGCCTTCTTGGATTTAAAACCACAGAGTAGCCGCGTACGATTGGAAATCGTGCAAGCCAGTCCTATCGTGCGTCCAGTCCTGCCGGTGCCGCCTTCGCTCAATACACGTGATGATAAAAATTAGCAACATGGTCGGGCCAAAAGTCAGATCATCTGGTTTCTATAAATGGTTCTGCCGCTAACCGGTTTTTAAAGAGACCGTGCTTTAACAGTTGTAAAATGCTGCCCTGTCTACTTGACTAGGACCCAAAAATCGATTCCCCATGTAATATTGAGAGGTCAATGGGGAAAGCCTTTTGGCTCTAGTTATTGATTCACACACTCAACGTGAGCTAACAGCATGACGCGGCTGATGGTGACAGCACAAGAGACAACTCTAGGGTCTTTTCAGAGGAGTTCCCAGGTCAAAGTGCTAATTGTGTGCCAGCGGTATTGCACCTAGGTACTGGGTTCAGATTTAGGCTCCACGTTTTAAAAGGTGCTCGGGGAAAACGATAGCAGGAACTGGTGGCAGGAATCCTAAGCTCAGGTCTTTATCTAAATGCCCAGGCGCGGATCCGGGTGAGGGTGGGGGCTTTACGATGGCCGCATGGAGGTCAGCCATGGCTCCAGGCGCGGGGCTAGGTGTGTTCCACATCTGCCCGTGCGTTTTACCTTAGACAGAGAAGGGTCTTGGACTTCTCGAGTCTCCAGCACCAGGAGCTCCAGCAGGTTTTGAATGGATAAATTACACATATAATTACACATATAATGAATACATTTCCATTGTAAAGAGGGTTGTGGAAAGCTGGGAGCAGTCAGGAAAGGCTGAAGAAAAAACCTTTCAGATCCGATCTGACCACTGAGCTGCACTGACTAACCAGGGTGGGAGTGGGGGTGGAGGACAGGAGGAGGGCAGGCCCAGTACAGTCCCAGATCAAAGCCGCTTTTGAGAAATGGAATCAGGGTTGGCGGTGGATCATCTTGGTCCTTTAAGACCACATTGAGGACTTAGATCTTTGTCCTAGGAACAATGAGATATCAAAAAAGGATTTTAACATTAGCGATGTATTTTGTAAACATGGAAGACAAGATATACTGACTCATGACAGAACCCCAAGGGAAGTTCACTGAAAGAGGTGCCATAGTGTTTTCATGGAAACACAGGTCTCCTGAATCCATGGTAAAGTGTGAGAATAATGGTGGATATGAGCGTCTCTTTCTATTTGCCAATGTAGAAGTGTGGGAAAATGGATTCCCAACTCTTTGCTCTTGAAATATGGGTGAGCTTAAGCCGAGAGAATGTCAGCTGAGCCACCAGATCTGTATTTCAGGATTAGTGCTGCCTTTGACCTCTTCTGCATGCCCCAACAAGAGCGAGGGCAAAGATTTCCTTCTTTCTGTGGGTTGTATCACTCTGGGCTGGCTTTCATCGGATCAATGATTGCTTCACATCACACATCCTTCTAAGTCTGCCCTTGTTCTCCCATCATGCAGATCATGGCTGATTACTCCTGCATAAAGTTGCTGTCAGTCATTTTCTGTGGCTGGTCCCCAAACAGAAGCAGCCTTTGGAAACCTAAGAACAGGCTTTGGGAGAGGCAGCATAGCACATGGACTCTAGAACCGGTCCCCCTGGTCTCAAATCCAGGTTCAATTCTTAGCTGTGTGACCTTGGTCAAGTTGCCTAACCACTCTGTGCCTGGTTTTCCTCATTTTCAAAAGGATCATAATGGCAATATTCATGTTATAGGGTTGTTATGAAGCATATATGGCTTAAAATTTGCCAAGCACTTAGAATAGTGCCTGACCCATACAAGCACTATACTAGAATTTGGTAAATATGCCAATCTTTTAACCTCTTGGTGCCTTGCTGTCTTCATTAGTAAAGCAACTTTTAGAAACTTCCATCTTCCAGGTGTGCTTTAAGAATGAGTTAGCTGGGTACTCAGCTGAGTTAAGGGGTGACTACTATCTTCATAGTCAATAGTTAACTACCGTTGGGGGCCACCAAGTGCTACTAAATAAAGAGACAGAATCTGTATCACTCTAGTACTCAGACAAAGGTTGTTAATTAAACAACCAGGCCAAACCAAAGTAGACTGTCCAATGGCAAATACGGATGGTAGGGGTAATGGGGCAGCTGCTCAGTGGCCTTTGCACTCATCACTACAGCTTGCAGCTTCTTTCTTTGTTAAGTTCTTCACTCACAAAAATCTACAAGGCCACAAGAGTTGGGGGCTCAGGCAGTGACGACCGCTTGGAGGAGGTCATCCAACTGTACTGGCTGGAGAAGAGGAAGGAGGTGAGCAGGGACCCACAGCAGAAAACCCTGCCCAAGGAGGAGCAGCCTGGCCTTCCTATCCATGGCACGAGCCATGCCACAAAAATTGCCTTGCCCCAAACCCCCAGGAAAATGCCAGGCAAGTGGAAGCCATTGGCCTCGAAGGCTGTGGACCATGGCCTGGGTGGCCTTGAGCCTGACCAGCCTCTAAGCCTCCGAAAGAAGCCAAAGCCCTTGTAGCCCCAGGAACAGCAGCCAAGAGCAAGTTTGTGGACTGGCCCTTGTGTCGGGCAGACATGTCTGCGGAGCTGATGTGCACTGAAGGGATCCTGGACATTTCCAAAATGATCCTGCGACCCCCGGGGAGGGTGGTGACAGACCTCTGTCTGCCAGCCCGCTACCTTGTCCCCAAATGTGCCTTCCTGCTCAGAAGGTGACAGCAGCTCCGTGGACAGTGACGATAGCCTAGAGCAGGAGATCCGGACGTTTTGGGCACTAAAAGCACAGGCCAGGAGGGACACCTGCCCACAGTCCTCACACAGCCCACTGGCCTTGCCTGGCCCCAACGGGCAGGCTGGTGGCCCCAAGGCCCCTGTCTCTAAAACACTGGACCTGTCACTGAGCTGCAAAGGGCAATGCAGAGGAGGCGGCAACACCCCTGTGGCCGTCCATACCCAAGAAAACAAGAGAGGTGGCAAAGGAGGGTGCCCCAGATGCTGCCCTCGGCCAGAGAAAAGAACAGCCCGGCCAAGGAAAAGCCAGCGAGGCGCCTGGAAGGGAGGGCAGGCCAGGAGGTAGCCTCTCCCCTGCAGGACTGTCGGGCTAGGTGATGAGCATGTGGCCCTGGACACGAGGGGCAGCGTGTCACTGGGCCACGGGAAGGCTGTGGAGGCGAGGAGTGTGGACGAGAAGGAGAGCTCCTAGGACAGGAGTAGCTCACTGGACATCGGCGAGGACCTGGACACCGCCATGAAGGACTTGTTACGATCCAAGTGGAAGCTCAAGAAGCCTTGTAGGTGTCAGGACTCCAGAGCTGTGTGCAGGAAGGTGCACGGAGACACGGGCCCTGGGTCAGCGGGTGGCCTCCAGAGAGGCTGGAAGGACAGAAGCCCGCCCTTGTTGAAAAGCCGCCTGTCAAAGTCCAAAAGGGACAGCGGGGAGGACCCACTGAGGAAACCTTCCAGCAGCTTGCACAGCCCCACAGAGAGAACAAAGCTGTGCAGGGCTGGGCCTGGCCCTTGAGCACGTCCCTGGCCTTCCCATCAGGTTAAAGAGCCTGGGAAGGGCATCTGTTCTCCAGCAAGGCGGAGGCCCACAACCTTCACCAATCAGCCGCCAGCCCCAGCTCTCAGTCTGACATCAGTTCCGTGGACAGTGACAACAGCATCGAGCTGGAGATCTGGAAGGTTTTGGCCAAAAAGGACAAGGAGTGCCTGTGCGGTTCAGAAATTCAAGGAGGGGGTTCCCACCATGCTCAGCTGGGGAGTGTGCCCAGGCCAGAGCCACTGTGCCGGAAGGTGGTGGCCCCAGCCCTGGTCACACAGGGCCGGAGGGGCAGGGGGACCCCTCAGCCAGCTACAGACTGAGGGGTGGCCCCGCACAGAGCCGGCCTGCCTCCCCACTGCTCTGTCCAGAGGCCAGCTGGCGCCACCCAGAAGCACCAGTGGGACCCTTTGTCTGCCAGAGGGTCACCTGCAGGTATGAGAAAACGTTATCCTCACAAAGACCAGAGCCCACGGTGGCCCACAGTTGGGGCCTTGCCCATGACCTCTGGGAGCTGCAGGCCGGAAGGGGACAGGGAGGGGGACCCCAGGTCCACCTCGCTCTCCCACGGGGCGACTTCACCCACCAGAGTTGGCTACAGAGCACGTGGGCGCTGAGCTTGGAAGGCAGGGATATGGCGTGGAAAGGGGAACTGGAGAGTGAGAGGGAGAAGGGGACCGGCCTCACCACTGGCCCCAAGAAAGGCCCGCCCTTTGCAGGCTTCTCCCCGCTGCTCTCCACTGTGCGCATAATGCCTCCTGGGGGGCTCGCCTTCTGGGACTGCAGAGTGGCCCATGTTTGGAAGCTCACACTTGCTCATGAAGAAGAAGTGTGGGCACTGGCCCAAGAGGAAGGCACTGGCAGCACTCGGCTCACGCGACAGCAGGAACTTGGGTTCAGATGAGGACATTTTAGACCTGAGGTATAGATGGAGGGTGGATAGAGGCAGGAGAACAGGAGGCATGGGGCAGTGACCCCAGTGAGCTGAGCGACATCTCCATGGAGGACGGTGGCCCACGGTCAGGGGCAAAGTCCTCAAGCTGTGAGTACAGGTCCTGGTGCCAGCGTATCTGTGGATGGCGCATGTATGTGCTTGTACCTGTGCATGTATAGGTGACACTGTGGGTAGCGGAGGAACGGGGGCCACTGTAACCGCCCTGTACATACATACATTAACAGGAAACGATGCCCTTATTTAACATGTGTCCTAATAAATATGATTTTTATACCTTTTATTGTTTATTTGTTTAACAGTATGACCAGGCACCACCCTTGGATTTCCTTTTTTTTTAAAAAAAATGTTTTTATTGATTTTTAGAGAGAGAAGAAGGGAGAGGAAGAGAGAGATAGAAACACTGATGAAATCCTGAGAGAATCATTGATCAGCTATATTCCCTACTAGGGACTGAGCCTACAACCTGGGCATGTGCCCTGACCAGGAATCAAACTGGGGACCTCTTGGTGCATAGGTCGATGCTCAACCACAGCCACACTGGCCAGGGATGATTTTTGTACCTTTTTTTGTAAATTTTTTTAAGTGCTGTGAAAACTGTTTTTGGAAAATATAGCTCTTTGATTTTGTAGGGCGCCCCTGACTGCAGTTTCTGTGGCCTCCATATCACTCACATCACAGCCAGGCTTTAGTGACTCTGAGACTGGTACTTTGGGGTGATTGCATGGAAATGCCTGGCTATGCCTGAGCGGGCAGCAGTGACACTCCCCAGAACACCCTCCCCGCTCCGCAACAAGGCCCTGAGGTCTCTATCCAGAGGCTTCTGGACATCACTTGTTATAAGGGACCCCTGGTGGAGAGGCCTGAGCATGTTCCCTGAACACATTGCAGCCACAACCTTTGACCTGAGAACCTTTAAAGTACAAACACCAGCAAACACACTGGCCGATCCCCAGGCCCGTGCAAGTGGAAGTCCCAGGAGGGAGCTCTCGCAGGTCACCCCAGTTCCTGGGGCCTGTATTGCTTCATGTCCAGTCCTGTTCAATGACTACATGGTCTTAACAGCTCAATAAAACTCTTTGTACACGGGGTGGAAGAGGGGATAATCCTCCGGGCCTAGTCAACGGTTCTGCAGAACTGGCTGAACTGTCATAAATCCTGCCAATCTTAAGAAACTTGCCAACCTCTGCTAAACTAAAATTGGAATTGCGCAAATACAGGGTAGAGGCAATCGTGGACTTTACCAAATAGCTAAAAGGAAATTCTTCCAGAAAGCATTTTATTTTTTTTAAAATATATTTTATTGATTTTTTACAGAGAGGAAGGGAGAAGGATAGAGAGTTAGAAACATCGATGAGAGAGAAACATCGATCAGCTGCCTCTTGCACATCCCCTACTGGGGATGTGCCCGCAACCAAGGTACATGCCCTTGACCGGAATCGAACCTGGGACCCTTGAGTCCGCAGGCTGAAGCTCTATCCACTGAGCCAAACCGGTTAGGGCCAGAAAGCATTTTAAAACTACCATCTTTTTTCATTATAAAAGAAACATGTTCCAGCCCTAGCTTGTTTGGCTCAGTGGATAGAGCGTCAGCCTGCAGACTGAAGGGTCCCAGGTTTGATTCTGGTCAAGGGCACAGGCCCAGGTTGCAGGCTCCATCCCCAGTGGGGGGTGTGCAGGAGGCAGCTGATCATGATTCTCTCTCATCATTGATATTTCTATCTCTCTCTCTCTCTCCCTTCCTCTCAGAAATAAAAATCTACTTAAAAAATAAACATGTTCTATGTAGAAATTCTGGAAACTAAAGATAAATTGAAATTTTAAAATGGAAATATTCTACAAGTATACAGCCCACATAAACCCTTGTTAATAAGCCAGTGTATCACCTCCTAGTGATATATTTTGGCTACACATATACACATTTGTAAAAACATACAAATGAGATCAGAAGGTACCTAATATTTGTAATCCTTTCCCATGGCTGATTAAATAGCTTAACAACCTGATTTTTAACTCCTAATAATCCACAGTAGCTATGATTTCATTCAACCAATCCTTTATTGTTGCACAATTACATGATTTTTCATTTTTACAATCATAAAGCAGGCTTGATGAGCATATGTGTAGCTATGGCCTCATTCAAATTATTACCATTATTGGAGTCCCACGGGCCGCACCTACCACCAGCCCCACCCATCCAGTGGAGAAGGCCAAGGCCATGGCCTAAACGCAGGAGCAGAGCCTAGACAATTCCTTTGATTAGAGGGAAAGCAAGAAGAAGGAGCGAAGCAACCGGACAGAGAGCGCGGGGGGGGGGGGGGGGGCCTGGGGCTGCCACCATGAGGAAGGATGAAGATGAATGGAAAGAATTTGAGCAAAACAAGAGGTTGACTAGTCTGGCTGGTGTGGATCAGTGGTTGAATGTTGACCTATGAACCAGGAGGTCACAGTTCGACTTCTGGTCAGGGCATATGTCTGGGTTGTGGGGCATGCAGGAGGCAGCTCATCAATGATTCTCTCATCACTGATGTTTCTCTCTCTCTCTCTCTCTCTCTCTCTCTCTCCCTTCCTCTCTGAAATCAATAAAAATAGATTTTTTTTTAAAAGGTTGACTACAAAAGCCTCACAGTTCAGGTGATGCAAATAAGTGAAGAGGAAGAAGATGACAGTGAAAAAAGAGAAGATCCAGGTGATAATTGGAAAAAAGGTGAAGGTGGTGGTGTAGAAAAATCTTCAGGTCCCTGGAATAAAACAGCTCTGATACAAGCACCCCCTGCTCCAGTAATTGTTACAGAAACCTCAGAACTGGCAATGACTAATGGTGTCTATAGGCCTCCTGGAGCCAGGTTAACCACAAGGAAAACATCACAAGGGCCACCAGAAAACATACAGTGATACACCATTCCCATCCCTGCAGTCCATTGCCAAGAAGGTAAAAAGCCAAAAGGATAGAGAAATGAAGAAGAGCTTTGAAGTCATTAGTAAGACACAAAACTAGAGGCAGAGATGAGGTTTCAAAAAACCAGGCCCTTAAACTTCAGCTGGACAACCAGCATACTATGCTTAAAAATAAAAAAATAAACAAACAAAAAACAAACATACGGTACAATTAAGGAATGGTCTTTGCTAACCCTTCTAAGGTAACTAGACCACACTAATCACCACGAACAGCCATTATCATCTGATTTCTGCTGGACTGACAGCAACCAATGCAGACCCCTCTATATAAGTGACTGGCCCTATTGCACTATGGAAGTTTCAAGTGTCACAACTGCTCTTCATGTATATTGAATTTAGGGAGATTGTAAAAAAAAAACAAACAAAAAAAAAACATGCGCGCGCGCGCGCGCACACACACACACACACACACACACACACACACACACACGGCAGCCAGTGGTTATTTCAAAATCTTTTTATGTTCAGGTACTGAGCCTTTGTAAGGTTGAGTATCTCAAATTTGCTGCACTCATGTGGACTCATGTGGATGACAACTTCTGGATTAGAAGGTTACAGCTGTTAAGTGGCGATGCAAAACTTGCAACCAGCTCTGCTGGATACCTATCAGAAATCCTGCAGAGAATCATCTGTCTGAGTTTTGATTTGCTATAAAAGATGATTTTTTTGTTGTTGTTAATCCTCATCTGAGGCTATTTTTTCCATTGATTTTTTTTAGAGAGAGTGGAAGGAAAGGGAAGAGACAGAGAGAAACATCAATGTGAGAGACACACATTGATTGCCTCCTGCATGTGCCCCAATTGGGGTCAGGGGTCGAGGCTGCAACTGAAGTATGTGCCCTTGACACCGGAATCAAACCTGAGACCCTTGAGTCTGAGGGTCAACACTATAATCACTGAGTCAAACTGGTGAGGAAGGGAGAGGGAGAGAGAGAGAGATAGAAACTTTAATGATGAAAATCATTGATTGGCTGCCTCCTGCACGCCCTGTATTGGGGAACAAGCTTGCAACCAGGGCATGTGCCCCGACCATGACCTGCTGGTTCATAGGTCAACACTCAACCACTGAGTCACACCAGTTGGGCAAAAAGGTGAATATTTAAGTGACCTTAATTAACCTGTCCTGTGCCCCACCCACCAGGAATGCTCTCTGTAGCGGACTGTGGCTGTTAGACTTCCTGGAAGGTGCTGCTTTCAAAAGAACAGATGTGTTCAGACACTCTGTGTAGGGCTGTGATTTCTAATTTAAACTTTGATTTGTATTCTGAGGTAACCACAAATTCAATGAAACTTGGGTCCACCAAGTGGGAAGGGGGCATGGGAGGGAATAATCCTGTTTCTTTTAGTAATTTTTTTATTTGAGCTGTGTTTTCTCTATGTTCCACATTAATGCCTTTTTCCTTTTTTTTTTTTTTTACTTTAACTTGGAAGAAGTTCTTTGACAGAGCATATGGCTTGGTTAAGTAAGTGACCTGAAATATGCATTAGAATTGTGAAATTGCCAATCCCTAGAGGGGAACCAAATAGCCTTTGATGTAAGGGGCAATAGATGCAGGGAGCTCTACTTCAGGTGCTGCTATAGCCTCCTGGAATCAGGTCTAACTGTAAAGTTAACTGCAGTGACAAGAGGATGGTTTCTGCTCAGGCCAAGGGACTCACTGATCTGTTCTTATAAACTCAAAGAAACATGAGCAGAACCTCAACTTAAAACCCACTTAGGTTTCATGAATCTTGCATGGTATCTGACAATTCCAGATATACCTGTGCCAAAACTTTTAAGTTACTGGATATTCTGTAAATGTAGCAATTGTCCCAGGGTAGCTCTGTTATCAACCCTCTGGTGTGTCTTTAAAGTCAGGGGTGAACGACAGGTGATATAGCACTTCTCTTTTTGATAATTACAGCTTAAACTATCCAGTCATTTATTAATCCTGAAAAGGGACTTCAGGAAGATACCCAGGATTACTGAAAAGTTTCTGTCCATCTAATGAGACAGCCTGGCAATTTCCTAGTTTTGTATCTTTGGTTCAATAGAAATATGTCAAAGTGGTGTGTGACTACTTGATGCAGAGTCTGGGTTTCTCTGTAATAAATCCCTTTGCCTAATGGCAGGAGTTGTAGACTTGCTACTGGCAAGAGTGAAGCAAGTGGGTAGGTAAAACTGTACTGATATGGGAGCCTATTTCTATGGAAGTTGAGTCTTGATAAGTGTTAACGCAGGAATCAGACTCCTAGTGGGTTACAGGATCTCCTGACGGACCTGCCAACCATTTCTTTTTCTTTATTTTTTAAAACTGTTGTGAAAATCAGTACGCATATGGCCAGAGGCTGCTATAGGTGCCAGTGGCCAGAGTGGCAGTAACAAACTACTAGTACACCTGGGCTCCCACCCTGACTCCTCTCGGACAGAAGAGATCTGAGTAGCCTGGAAGGAAGAAGGTATAGTGGGTCCCTGCCAGGACCACACTAGCCACTCTTTCCATCCTGCCCACCCCAGACTGCACCCAACAGCCCTCACACCAAGGCAAGGACACAGGGCAATCCCTCCCACCTCTAGATTTCATGCCTCTCTCCCCATCTGGTGGGCTGGGTGCCTGGTGTCCGTCCACTCCCAACCTGCCAGTTTCCTGTTGGGTTTGCCTGGACAGGGAATTTGAGCAGGAAGGCACTGCTTGTCTGCCTTGGACCTCGAGTGCAACACCCTGCATCCCAATGAGCACCGAGGAGGGCAGTACCTGCGCTGTCTGGTGCACACAGACCATTGGCTGAGCTGGGCCATCTGAGAGGTACCAACTCCCTCTGGGCGGATATGGCCAAGGTGAAACCAAAGGCTAGGCCAGAGCTGCCTAGACAAAGGGGCTGTCACAGCAGAGGGCCCCACTGCTGGCAGAAACTGGTCCCTTTCCAATGCTGACTCCTCCACTGGCACATCCTCAGAGCATTCCAGGAACTGCTGGTACTCAATGTGGGATCCAGGTCCAGCTCTGCCCCAGCCCCAGATATGCCAGGAGCCCTGCCAAGGCTTCGGGGTGTGCAGACCCCCAGAAAGGAACACACAGCAAGAGCAGAAGTTCCTGCCAGCTGTCCTCCAAGCGGGGTCACCGTCAGAGAAGTATTGGAGGTTAAGAGTCCAGCCAAACTAGCCAGGAGAGGGCAGAGCCATGACTTCCTAAAGGCAGTGACCCCAGACTTGGAGGCTCTGCCCCTCCTGACCCTCCATCTGCTGCAGGGCCCACGGGCCACCTGTGTGGACACAGGGAAGGATTCCAGGACTGAAGAAGGGAGAAAAGATCAGGGACATTTCTCCCCAGCTCCTTGCCTGTGGGAGTCACTGTGCCTCCACCTACAGTCCTGCCTCTCGCAAGGTTGCCCTCTCTACACTACCCTTCCCAGATGCCAGGGATCATCCCTGTCTCTTCCAGGAGTATGACTACCATTGAGGTTTATACACTGTGCTCCCACCTTTGTAACTTATGCCCTTATGAGACCCTCAGACTGCCCCAACCAGAGTGTTCTTGTTTCCTGCTGGGACTCGGACTATTACAAACACCCTGGATTTCCCAGTGCAGTAACCAGCCCTACTGCTCAACAAGCAGTCCTGGCTCTAGGACTGGAGGTATGGCCAGATCAATGTGTCCCCACAGCGCCCCCTCTCCCCCACCCTAGGTCCAGCCAAGTGCGAGGCCGCTCTCTGCAGGCCTTCAGTAGGCTCCAGCTCACTGGCCAGCCTTCTGGGATTCCGAGTCCCAGTGGCTCAACCTAGAGCCTTGTTCCCTCAGGACACCCTTCCTTTATTTTGTATTTTATTTTTTAATATATTTTTATTGATTTTAGACGGAAGGGAAAGGAAGAGAGAGAGATAGAAACATCAATGATGAGAGAGAATCATTGATCAGCTGCCTCCTGCATGCCTCCTACTGGGGATCAAACCCACAACCCTGGCATGTGCCCTTGACAAGAATTGAACCCAGGACCCTTCAGTCCGCAGGCCAATGCTCTATCCCCTGAGCCAAACCAGCTAGGGCAGGGCACCCTTCCTCTATGACTTCACCCACTGGTCACCTAGGAGACAATGCTGAACATTCCACCCCCAGAGCCTGGGCCTTCAGGAGGCAGGGACAGCAGGCCCAGCCCGCTCAGAGGACTCTCTGTCCTATGTAAATGAGGACACCACTGGCCCATGTCTAACAGGTGTGTAGAGGACAGCCTTAGAGGTGCTGGGTGTTCTTAGCACCATGGATGATGCTACTGTTCTCAAGCGACGAGGCTACATTGTGGGGACAAATTTGGGAGAGGGCTCTTTCGCAAAAGTCAAATCCGCGTACTCTGAGCGCCTGAAGTTCAATGTGGCAGTCAAGATCATTGACCGCAAGAAAGCCCCTGCAGATTTCTTAGAGAAATTTCTTCCCCGAGAAATTGAGATTCTGATCATGTTAAACCACCGCTCCATTGTCAAGACCTACGAGATCTTTGAGACGTCAGAGGGCAAGGTCTATATTATCATGGAGCTCGGGGTCCAGGGCGATCTACTCGACTTCATCAAAAACCAGGGAGCCCTGCATGAAGATGAAGCTCGCAAGAAGTTCCACCAACTGGCATCAGCTATCAAGTACTGCCACGATCTGGACATTGTCCACCGAGACCTCAAATGCGAGAACCTCCTCCTCGACAAGGACTTCAACATCAAACTGTCTGACTTCGGCTTCTCTAAACGCTGTCTGCGGGATGACAGCGGCCGACTGACCCTGAGCAAGACCTTCTGTGGGTCAGCGGCATACGCAGCTCCTGAGGTCCTGCAGGGCATCCCCTACCAGCCCAAGGTCTATGACATCTGGAGCCTGGGCGTGATCCTCTACATCATGGTCTGTGGCTCCATGCCCTACGACGACTCCAACATCAAGAAGATGCTGCGCATCCAGAAGGAGCACCGTATCAACTTCCCTCGCTCGAAACACCTGACAAAGGAGTGCAAGGACCTCATCTACCGCATCTTGCAGCCAGATGTCACCGTACGGCTGCACATTGATGAGATCCTCAGCCACTCCTGGATGCAGCCCAAGCCCCGGGCCCTGACCCCTGCAACTACCAACAAGGAGCGAGGGAGCCTCCTGAGCACCAAACCTTTGCAGACCACTGAAACCAGCTCTGAAAAGAAGTCTATCACCCACCTGGAGCCCCAGGAGGAGGCACAGCCCGAGAAGATGTCAAGACCCCAGGAGGAGACTGAGGAAGGACAGGTCTCCGAGTTTGAGAACGGGAGCCTCGCCCACACAACTGGGCATCTGAGCGAGGAGGCATTAGAAGGGTGCTCCTCCAAGTTCCCAGATACACAGACCCAGTGAGCCTCTCACAGGGTCTAGGGGTGGCAGAAAATGAGGCGGACTTCACAGCTGTGAACAAAAACTGAGTTGAAAATTTTACTTAAGTTTAACCATATGTGTCAAGTGGTTACCATGGGACAGTGTAGATCCACCGCGCCCAGCACACCAAGACCTGGAAGGGAGCAAAGGACTTTCTGGAACTTCTATTACCTTGCTCCGGATGCAGCAGGGCAAGGCCTCAAACTGTTTCCAACTGTTCTCGCAAGTACTGTAGGAATGCATAGGATCACCCCAGACCCAAGCACACTGGAGGCTTGCAGTTGTCAACCATGACTGAGCAATAATGTTGATGTTATCTGAGGTGGCAGGCAAGATGCCTGCGTTTTGAGGTGTTTGGGTGAGTTGCTGCACAAGCCAAGGAGACACTGGGTGATTGAGAAACAAGGGATTGTTGGTTAAACTGAAGACTTCACTTGGAATCCAAAAATCTTAACAAATCTCTTGTACTTTGAGCCACATATTTTCCCTGAAAAGTATGCATTTTTTCCAGCAAAATTTTGTTGATTTTGAGGAATGAACTTAGATGGGTTTGTGGAACTTATTTAATGGCATACTGTACTAAAATATGTGTGATGGGTGAATAGGCTGTCCATTGTATACCATTTATTTCTTTGAATACTCAGACATGGTTTGGCAATACAAAAACTCTGTAACATGCATGAAAAAAGTCAATAAAAAGTGCACATATGGAAAAGAAATACTATTTTTTTTATGATACATTTCTCGTGGTGAAATTGCTGGGTCCACAGTATGCAAACATTTTAGTGAGATAATAAACATTTCAGGAAGTGTTAAATCCATTTTCAGAAATCTACCTGGGGCCCAAAGAGAACATAAAACCTATAAAAAATAGATTTCTAAATATTTTAAAAATTTATTGACTCTAAGGCTGGTGGTAAAGGGACTAAATAGTGGGACTTAGACTCAAAGTGGATGCTGTCACAGGATAACTTACCTCTAAGACAGGCTGACAGCACAGCTCCAGAATGTGCTGAGGGTGACTGTCCTTGTGGTACTGCGGGGCCCTCTGCCCATCGTGAGCTGAGAGAAGTTCATTTCTTCTCTCCTATCTCCCCTTTGCTCCTCCCAGCCAGTAACTGTCAATGGGAGTGGAGCTGGCCCCTATAGCTTACAATGGCATTTCTGCAGGAGGGGTTTGCTGTCACAGTAATGGGAGGGGGAAGGTGTACACTTGAACTTAGGAGCCTGATATCCTGTGCAATGAAGACCTTTGATATTTCTCACATGACTTTCAAATGTTGCTCCAGATCTTCATGTGGGTGAAAACCCTGCATCTAAAACCTGTAATATCTGAACCTCCCTAACTCCATTTTATAGAGAGAAAAACTGTAGTTTTTGAATGGATTTTCTAGAAACACAAAGGTATTTACTAAGTGAACGGACAGAAGACTATATTAATCATTTGTTTTGTTCTTGGCTTTCCAAGACTTGTTTACCATTGCACAAAAATCCTATCTCTAGTGGCAATGCTGCTAGTGGTATCTGTATCTGAGTCATTGATTTAACACCGCTGGTCGGACTACACCAACAGCTGTTGCAGAATAAATAATTCAGGTGCAAACATCTGGTAATTCATTGTGGCTCTAGTGTAGTCTTATTCCAGAATGCATTTAGTTTATAACATTACTTTGCTTTCATGTCTTCTTTATATTACAGTATTATATATAT
>NW_005362534.1:891222-892783 GCF_000412655.1 Myotis brandtii | reverse complement strand
AGAGAGATAGAAACATCAATGATGAGAGAGAATCATTGATTGGCTGCCTTCTGCACACCCCCTACCCCCTACTGGGCATGGAGCCCACAAACCTGGCCATGGAGCCCACAAACCTGGCATGTGCCCCGACTGGGAATTGAACCCTGATTTCCTGGTTCATAGGTTGACACTCAACCAGGGAACCACATTGGCCAGGCATACAGTATTTTTAAAAATCTTTATTGTTGTATTACAGATGTCTCCCCTGGTGGTGCCGCCTCCTGTTTCTCACACATTGGCTAGTTTTTCTCACATACTGTACCAGGGTTGGTACATGAGACCACGAGACTTTGCTCAGTTTCCAAAGTGCCCGGATTTTAAGGAATTTTATGATATTTTAAGGCCACAGAGCAGGGCTGCCTCATGGAAAGTGTCCCTATGAACCCAGAGGGCGGGGTGGGATGGAGTCAGCTGTAATTACTCCCCACCGGGAGCAGGGTTGCTCACCTGACAACACTTCCCCCAAATGAGCTGGTGGGCCTTTACTGAAATACTACAGTAATTGGGGAAAGCCAAATCCAGCATTGGGACCCCTGCTGCAAAAGAATAGTCTTCCAGCAGTCTAAGTCAGTGTCCTTTCAGAGAAAAGAACTCGAGTCTCAATGGCCAGAGCACTTATCTATTTGTCATTCCTCTTGGACTTGTTCCTGGCAATCATCTATATATATATAAAACCCTAATATGCAAATAGACCTAATGGCAGAACAACTGAACCTAACTGGTCGCTATGACGTGCACTGACCACCAGGGGGCGCGTGCGGAACATGGCAGGCGTCAGCCGCTGCGGGATGGTGGAGCAGGTGAGTGGGGGCACCAGGCCAAGGTGGGGTGCCAATCGCTGTCATCGGGGTGAGCCTCTGGTGGTTACTGGTTCAGTAACCACCAGAGGCTCACCCCGATGACACTTGCACCCACAGCCACTGCTGGAGCCACTGCTCGCACCTGCTGCTGGTGCCTGGCACCAGTCCCAATTGCTCTGTGCTGTCAGTGGGTGCGGGTGGTGGCTGCCAGCCTCGATAGCCCCTGAGGGCTTCTCCACCTCCTCTTGCTCCTGAAGGGCGATTGGGGCAGCAGCCACTGCTCGCACCCCCTGTTGGCACCGGCCCCAATCACTCCATGCCGTCAGTGGGTGTGAGTGGGGCCGGTGCTGTCAGTGCATGGGAGCATAGGCTACGGGAGTGGGACTACTGGCAGAGTGGGGACCAGGGGCTGCAGTGGGAAGGGCCAGGTGGGGGAGTGGAGGATGGGCCAAGACTTTCCCCTTTGCCCGCCACAGTTCCTTTCAAGGTGCACAAATTCGTGCACTAGGCACCTAGTTTTGAAAATAAAAATCCTTGTGTGCTTTTTCAAAAGTGACTAAATCAGAGAGAAAGGAAAAGTGAAAGGAAGTTCAGGGAAGAGAGAGAGAGAGAGAGAGAGAGAGAGAGAGAGAGAGAAGAAGAAGAAGAAGAAGAAGAAGAAGAAGAAGAAGAAGAAAAGAAAAGAAAAGAAAGAAAAGAAAAGAAAAGAAAAGAAAAGAAAA
>NW_005362534.1:889041-891086 GCF_000412655.1 Myotis brandtii | reverse complement strand
AGAGAGGAGAGGAGAGGAGAGGAGAAGAGAGGGGACCTCATTGGGAGGACTGGCTGGAAGAGGAGAAAGTGATTTTTCTGGAGAGAAGAAGACTATTGAAAGAGGCAGAAGTGAGAGGAATTGGAGCAAGCACAAAAGGGGAAACAAAATGTTCCTTTCCCCAAGAGGATGGTATTTGCCTCATTGGCAGAACTTCTCAGATTTAAGGGACATATTCCTCACCTGGGGTCCCATCAGCACAATGAGATTCTGTCCAGTGCCTCAGCTTCCCAACTGGCCCTGGTGGTGCTGCCTCCTGGTCTTCACACCCTTGCTGGGTTCTCGCCCATACCAGGGTTGGTCCGTGTGACCCTAGCAGATGGAAGAAGCAATGATCTGTCACTGCTGAGACTGGCTTGCAAAGACACTGTGGCTTTCTATGTCTCTGATCACCAGCTCTGGTAGAAGGCCGCTGCTGTCTGAGCAGCCTTTCAGAGTGGCCCACATGCTGCCCACAACCAATGGCAGGGGCTGGAAATGGCTCCTCCACTCTCAGGCAGAACTTCAGATGACTGCAACCTGGCCCACATGTGCGCTGAAATCTCCCAAGAGGCCATGTGTCCAAAACACCCAACTCAGCTGCTTCTGGATTCCGGAGCCACAGAAACTGTGAGATAATAAAGGTTTGTTGTGTGAAGCCACTCAGTTTCCTACTGAAATAAGACGTGTGTGATGCAGTGAGAAAGGCCTGGAAACATGGCCCCCCATTGTAAATGGCTTAGATAAGTTTCCAAAAATTGGTATCCAAAGCAACTGGTGGATTTAATAAAAAGGTATTCTAAGTTTTCTGGAAAGATTCGGGAGACAAAGATTTCCAACTCTACAGCTGCTCAATATGGAAACAATTGCAGAATTATAGATGGAAAAACCCCCAGTTATGCGTGATACTATAATCTAAGTGATACCATTGTAATTAGCTAGTTATTAATAAGGTCAAACCTCAGTTCTAAATGTCTCCCATCTCAAACAATTCAATTGTTCTCCACCAAATTGTTCCCAGAAAACTGTCTCGGTTGTCAAACAAAACTTCAGTTCCCAAACTGACAACCCTTTCATGGTGATACTTGTATGATTAGTAACCTATCTCTGAGGGGGCAAAGGAGAGAATGTACAGTATGAGTCAAATCTCATGTTATTTACATCTCAGGAAATTGCTCAGTGAATATTTTCTAGTGGGAAGAAATGATTCCGTTTTCAAACAAATCACTTCTCAAACAGCTTTCTGGAACAAATTAGATTCCACTGAAATAGAAAAGGAGCAGAAGGAAGGCCAGACATTCTATGGACCTGGCCATTTCAGGCAGCTTCAGCAGGAAGCTGCAGTTGCAATGTCACACTCACCAGGGAGCAACCAGTCCATTCCCTGCAAACCACTGGGGGAACAGGTCTAACAAAAGTGAGATGGACACATGTGCGGTAAAGTTGGGGCGACACAGGAAACATGCCTGTCAGTCAAACCTGGGGACAGAGATCATTGACTAGAGGAAGTGAAGCCAATGCAAGCCTGTGAAAATGTGATAAAACATAATCCCTAAAAGGGTTTCGCAAATTCCCAGATTCCACCCCACAAAATAAATCCAGATAAAGCATCAATTTCTTACATTAGATTTCCATCTGGTGGAAAGTCCATGTAACTACAGGGCTAACTCTTTTCTATTTCTTGTGTTAGGGTGCCATCTGGTGGAACTTTCTTTCATGTAGTTGCACTGGGCCTCTAGTGAATAAATAATAATATTTGATATAAAAAGGGGGCTTTGGGTTGTGGTAGGATTAAGAGCAGCTTGCAGTCCTTGGGTTGCACACACCAGCATTGCTTTACTCACCTGGAGGTTCTTGGGCTTAAAAGCTTTTGGCTGTGAAATTGGTAACAAATGATCCTTTTTTTTACAAGACTCAAAGCACAAAACTCACTGAGGGGACCTAGGTCACCTCTCCCATTTGTCCTCACTTGGATTCCCCCTGAGGCCACAGAACTACTATTCCCTAAAGTGAATTCTGGTCATTTC
>NW_005362534.1:884107-888914 GCF_000412655.1 Myotis brandtii | reverse complement strand
TTTACACCTAGAAAACTAAGCAAAGATGGGTAGGTCATGTCACATCCCAGTATTCTTTCAGTCTTACCTCCTGGTGTTCCCCCAGCATTTTGCTTCCATACATAGCAAGGTACCGGCCTGTACTTCACCGCCCGCCCCCACCCCCCAGCTTTCCTGAAAACTGTGTGTCTCCAAGGTATTGTATCCCATTGGCCTCAGGTGCAGGGCTGGTCCAAGCCTCCCCTAGTGCTGGCCAGCTCAAGGCCTGCTTAAATCCTTGGGCAATATTTATCAGCCTTACATTATGAGACCTCGAGACTTTGCTGTTTCCAAAGTGCCCAGATTTTAAGGAATTTTATTGTTTTCTAAGGCCACAGAGCAGGGCTGCATCATGGAAAGTGTCCTTGTGAATCCGCAGCAGGGGGGTGGGGGGTGGGATGGAGTCAGTTATAATTACTACCCACCGGGAGCGGGGTTGTTCACCTGACAACACTTCTTCCAAATGAGCCACAGAAACTGTGAGATAATAAAGGTTTGTTGTGTGAAGCCATTCAGTTTCATACTGAAATAAGACGTATGTGATACAGTGAGAAAGGCCTGGAAATGGCTTAGATAAGTTTCCAAAAATTGGTATCCAAAGCAACTGGTGGATTTGATAAAAAGGTATTCTAAGTTTTCTGGAAAGACTCAGGAGACAAAGATTTCCAACTCACAGCTGCTCAAAAAGGAAACAATTGTAGAATTATACATGGGGAAAAAACCCAGTTATGCGTGATACTACTAGTATAATCTAAGTGATACCATTGTAATTAGCTAGCTATTAATACAGTCAAACCTCAGTTCTCAAATGTCTCCCATCTCAAACAATTTGGTTCTCCACCAAATTGTTCATAGAAAACTGTCTCGGTTGTCAAACAAAACTCTAGTTCCCTACCTGATCAACCTTTTCATGTATGATTAGTCACCTGTCTCTCAGGGGACAGAGAGCGGAGAGAATGCACAAGTATGAGTCAGTTTAGCGGTAAATCTCACGTTGTTAACATCTCAGGAAATTGTTCAGTGAGTATTTTCTAGTGGGAAGAAATGATTCCGTTTTCAAACAAATCACTTCTCAAACAGCTTTCTGGAACAAATTAGATTCCACTGAAATAGAAAAGGAGCAGAACATTCTATAAGCCAGACATTCTATGAACCTGGCCATTTCAGGCAGCTTCAGCAGGAAGCTGCAGTTGCAATGTCACACTCGCCAGGGAGCAACCAGTCCATTCCCTGCAAACCACTGGGGGAACAGGTCCAACAAAGGTGAGATGGACACATGTGCGGTAAAGTTGGGGCGACACAGGGAACATGCCTGTCAGTCAAACCTGGGAACAGAGATCATTGGCTAGAGGAAGTGAAGCCAATGCAAGCCCGTGAAAATGTGGTAAATCATAATCCCAAGGGGTTCGCTCTCTTGTTCCTCTGGCTTTGCTCCTACCTGTGCTCCCTCCATAGCCATGTGGCCCTGCAGACCCCCCACACAATGGACTGATAGACAGCAGCTGGGAAGACAAGCTATCCTGGCCAGATGTGGACTGGACTGTGCTTTAATATGGAGCAGAGACTCTGAGCATTGGCTTTGATCTTAGCCCCGTTGAAGACAAAATGGAGGGAGGTGGGACCTGCAAAACTCAGGGGTTTAATTCAACAAAAATAAAGCTTTCTACATACCTCATCCTCCTGTGTGAGGCTCAAAAATTCCTTTTTTCACGACATTGCAAGAAGCCCACTTCCACCGGCAACCGATGGGGACAGTGAGAGCTCCCCACCGATAATATGAGTGGGTACTTCATTGGTTCTCAAAGTGCAGTACCAGACAAGTAGCATCAACATAAACCAAGAAACATATTGGAAACACAAATTCCCAGATTCCATCCCAGAAAATAAATCCAGATAAAACATCAATTTCTTAAATTAGATTTCCATCTGGTGGCATGTCCATGAGCTACAGTTCTTCCCCGCCCCCCCCCTCCTATTTCTTGTGTTAGGGTGCCATCTGGTGGAGCTTTTATGCAATTGCAGAATTTTCTCCTATCTCTTTAATCTTTATTGTTGAGAGTATTACAGATGTCTTTCCTTTCCCCATTGCCCACCACCACCCGGTTCTCGCCCTACCCCAGGCCTTCACCACACTATTGTCTGTGTCCACGAGTTATGCACATGTGCATATAACTTCTTTGGTTAATCTCTTCCTGCCTCCTATCCCCCTTCCCTTTGAGATTCATCAGTCTGTTCCATGTTTCCATGACTCTGGTTCTATTCATGTTTATTTTGTTCATTAGATTCCACAAATGAGTGAGATCATGTGATATTTGTCTCTGACTGACTTATTTCACTTAGCATCATAATCTCCATGCCAATCCATGCTGTCACAAAAGATAAGAGATCCTTCTTTTTTATGTCTGAGTAATATCCTCTGGTGTAAATGTACCACAGCTTTTTATCCACTCATCTACCAATGGGCACTTGATTCTTTCCAGATCTTAGCTATAGTAAATAATGCTGCTATGAACATAGGGATGCATATATTCTCCCTGGTTGGTGTTTCGTGACTCTTAGGATATATTCCTAGAAATGGGATCACTGGGTCAAAAGGCAGTTCCATTTTTAATTTTTTGAGGAAACCCCACACTGTTTTCCATAGTGGCTGCACCAGTTTGGACAGGTACATGGGGAAAAAAAGACCTGTGACCACCAACTTACACCATAAATAAGAATAAACTCAAAATGGACTAATTTTAAGTCACAAAGCCATAAAAATCCTAGAAGAATAAGTAGGCAGCAAAATCTCAGACATCTCACATAGCACAATTTCACTGGTACATTGCCTAGGGCAAGAGAAACAAAGGAAAAAATAAATGAGAATACATCAAACTAAAAAGCTTCTGCATAGAAAAAATGAACAGCATCAAAATGAAAAGGGAATCCACTGTATGGAGAACATATTTTCCAATGATACATCTGATAAGAGGTTAATTTCCAAAATATATAAAGAACTCATACAACTCAACAAAAGGAAGACAAACACTCCAATTGAAAAATGGTCAAAGGACCCGAATAGACACTTTTCCAAAGAGGACATAGAGATCGCCAACAGACATATGAAAAAATGCTCACTCACTAATCATCAGAGAGATGCAAATTAAAACAGCAATGAGGTATCACTTCACAGCTGCCAGAATGGTTAGCATCAATAAATCAACAAACAAGTGCTGGTGAGGATGTGGAGAAAAGGGAACGCTTTTTGTGGTGGGTATAGTATTTTATTTTTTTATGTTACAGTGTCACCCAGGAGAGAGAAACATCGATCAGCTGCCTCCTGCACACCTCCCACTGGGTATGTGCCCGCAACCAAGGTACATGCCCTTGACCAGAATCGAACCTGGGACCTTTCAGTCCGCAGGCTGATGCTCTATCCACTGAGCAAAACCGGTTAGGGCAGTATATTTTTTCTATTAATCCGTTTGAGTGCCATTAAGTAGAATTTTCATGTAACTCCATAGATATGTTTTTCTTATCACTTTTCTTAGAATGCCACCCAATGGAATTTTCCTGCAATTGCAAATCAGAGTTTTTCTTATTTCTCAGGTTAGAGGGCCACCTGGTGGAATTGTGGAATTCCAAATTAGATGTTTTTCTGGTTACTGGTCTCTCTCTTCCCCCATTCTGTCCCTCTCTCTCTATGTACACACACACACACACACACACACACACACACACACACACACACTTGACTCTTGAACAAAAAGGGGATTAGGGGTGCCAACCCCCACACAGTTGAAAGTCTGAGTATAACTTTTGACTCCCCCAAAACTACTAATAGCCTACTGTTGATCTGAAGCCTTACCAATAATGGCTCACTGCAAAAAAAACGAGTGCTATTTTCACTTTTCACCTTTTTTCATAAAAAATATCTTTGGATTTCTTTTGGTCAGCATAAAACGGGTACTAAGGTTGGTCTTTCTAAAATTGAAGAGTCAACACAAACTTTTGAAAAGTGGGAGAATAACTAATAGAAAAAACATAGTTGATTTGGAATTACATGAAAATTCTATCAGGTAGCGCTCTAACCTGAAAAATAGGAAAAACTTCTCTGATCTGCAATTATAGGAAAATTCCATTGGGTGACATTCTAAACAGAGTACAGAAAAACATCTGTATGCAATTACATGAAAGTTCTACCTGGTAGCACTCAATCAGAAAAAAAAAGATCCTCTGCAATTACTAGATAATCCCAATAGGGGGCGATATATAGCAAAAAATTAAATAAATAATAGGACATGCAATTACATATACTGTCCACACGATGACACTCTAACACAAGAAATAAACGGCATTACACTTACACAAAATTTACACACGGTGGCACTCTAACACAAGAAATAGAAAAATTTGACACAGCAGTTACATGAAAAATCCATTAGATGGCACTCTAACATAAGCAATAGAAAGGATTGAGCTTTTGTGGGGGAAGGGAATTCTCTTGGCATTTATCCAAATATGAGATTATTACAAAATATGTGGTGATAAACTTATAGGATTTATTTACTTAGTAAATTAAAGTGTAAATTAAAATTTAGCACATATATTTTCAGTGCTTTGGACATATTTTAATTATTTCATTTTGTTGACTTGTTTGTGCCTACAAACAGGTCCTCTAGGGCAGAGACCAAATATCTAACTTTTCCACCTCCCCAGCCTCTACTACAATTACTGATATAATGAGAATTCAATAAATAAGTAAATATTTATTTTTAAACTGGATGTTTATTTAAATTAAAAATATATT
>NW_005362534.1:841519-884002 GCF_000412655.1 Myotis brandtii | reverse complement strand
AGAGAGAGAGAAACATCAATGTGTGAGAGAAACATTGCCCTATACTCACCTGGACCTGGGATCAAATTTGCAGCCCAGGTATGTGCCTTGACGGGAACTGAACTTGCAACCTTGTTGATGTACAGGACTATGCCCCAACCAAATGAGCCACCAAGACAGGGCTAAACATTTATTAAATAAGTGAAAGAAAGAATTAATAAAAATGTGAAAATAAATGGAGGGAAGGCAACATGAATAGAATATAAATCTAGAGTCTGAGCTTTTTTCCAAGTTAGGACTACCTAAGCCCTTTCCCTTGTTCAAGGGGCCTGGGGTGCAAACTGTGGAGGTCAGGAGATTCTCGGTGTGTTGGGGATCAATTTGGGACAGGAACTCCCCAACAGCTCTTCCCCTTGCTGGGGCTGGTAGTCCAGGGGGCTCTTACTCCCTAGAGGCCATGTGGACCATAAGGTCCACCACCCTGTTGCTGTAGCCGAATTCATTGTCATACCAGGAAACAAGCTTGACAAGGTGGTCATTGAGGGCAATGCTAGCCCCAGCACTGAAGGTGGAGGAGTGGGTGTCACTGTTAATGTCAAAGGAGACAAACTATCCTTAGTGTTGCCCAGGTTGCCTTTGAGGGGGGCCCTCTGATGCCTGATTCAGTACTTTATGTTATATTTGGCAGCTTTCTTCAGGAAGCAGGTCAGATCCACAATTTATATATTGGAGGTGGGGACACAGAAGGCCATGCCAGTGAGCTTCCCAATCAGCTCAGGGGTGACCTTGCCCACAGCCTTAGCAGTGCCAGTAGAATCACAGATGATGTTCAGGCCAGCCCCTTGACCATCACACCACAACTTCCTAGAGGGGCCATCACACAATCTTCTGGGTGTCGGTGATGGACTGTGGTCATGAGTCCCTCCACGATGCCAAAGTTGTCATGGATGACCTTGGCCAGGGGGCCCAAGAAGTTGGTGGTGCAGGAGGCATTGCTGACAATCTTGAGGGAGTTGTCATACTTCTCATGGTTCACACCCATCACAAACATGGGGGCATCTGTAGAAGGGGCAGAGATGATGACCCTCTTGGCTTCGCCTTTCAAGTGAGCCCCAGCCTTCTCCGTGGTAGTGAAGACACCGGTGGGCTCCACAACATACTCGGCACCAGCATCATTGATGGCAACAGTATCCAATTTGCCACAGTGACTAGGCACCCAATATGGCCAAATCCCCTCACTGTGACCTTCACCATCCTGTCTCAGGATTGCAGCTGGCACTACACAGGAAGACACAGCTGTCTGATGAACAGCAGGAGCAGAGAGCCAGTTGAGTTTTTTTTTAAGTTAGCAAATTAAAAGATAAGAAATATTGGCAAAGTTTAAAAGGATGAAGTTCAGTGAGATAATTAGGTTTGATTGAGTTTTCAAAAGCCATTGAAACTATTTATGTCATTTAATTGTTCTAGAATTTGGTTTTAGAATTAAATGTTGGGTTTACTCACCCAGAGGAGCCTGGAAAAGCAGCCTGTGTGGGTTCCCTGAAGATTCATCCCAGAAAGGAGCTTCCAGCTTTGCCTAAGGCTGGGCTGGACCAGCAGCCATGGGAGGAGGAGGTAAGGACCTTCAAATATGCAGCCTAGGCATAGGAGGCCAGAGTTTGCCTGAGGAGATGTGGGAAGAAGCAGCACTTGCCTTCTTGCCCTCCCTCGGACTCTGCCAGGTTTGAACAGACTGCTTCCTCCTTCTGAGCTCCTGACTCCATTAAGACCTGCTCACCCAGCAGTCACCCACTGTGCAGCCTCAGTACTACTCATTTCCACAGCCCTAAAGCTGTTTCTGAACCAGAACTAATCTTCTGTCCCATCTGACTGCCCCGAAGTTCATGGTCACACTGCTCCTTGGGGCCCAGTCTCCATCCATGTCTTCTGTTTTACCTTTTGAAAGCAAATTTGCATTTTGTCCTGAACTAAAATAACTGAACTAAAAAGAAATCTCAAATGATGGAGTTTCAGGCATCAGCCACTAACTAGGGATTTTTTTCCCCCCAGAAGAATATGAGTGTGCTTTGGCCTGTGCTCCGTGCTGCTTACACAGCTGGGAGCTCCTGGCGCCACTTGGCTTTGACTCCCAAGGAAGTTACAAAATGCCCTACTTCCTGGCTGTTAGCCTATTTAAAAATAAAAATGGGTTTACAAGGTCCTGGTCTTCATGCAGTCTGTCATTAGTCACTGCTTCATTCCCTGGAGCTTCAGCTTTAGGCAGCCCAAGTGCTGTGCCAAGCCGGGACCTGCACAGTGTCTCCTCTCCTTGACCACAGCTGCCTCAGCTTCCCGTACTGTGAGACCCACGCAGGCTTCCAACCCTTCTGAAACTTCTTCCAAATACCACTGCTTTGCCTCCACCCCTCCAACCTAGTTGGGCCACCACTGTGCGTCCCTCACCTGGGCTTCTATGGTGGTCAAATGGCAGACCTCCCTGTGATACTGTCACCGCTCTGGTCCACTCTCTACACAGAGTCAAGGGGATCTTCCAAAAGCACAAATCAGATCTTGTCAGGCTCTCCTTAGCACCCTCCAGGCCTTCCCACTGCAGTTAGAGTGCAACGCAAACTTCCTGCTAAGACCTAGGGCAGTGGTCGGCAAACTGCGGCTCGAGAGCCACATGCAGCTCTTTGGCCCCTTGAGTGTGGCTCTTCCACAAAATACCGACTTCTGCACATGGGCCACAACGTTTCAATCACACTGTATGTGCGCGCCCGCACGTGGTATAGGTCCTAGGGGAACTGCCTGACCTGCCCCTCACCCCCTCTTCACTTGCCTTTCTTCTCTTCGCTGTAGATCAGCCACTTCTCTTTCTGGCCCTCAAATACTCCGACTCATACCTGGATCAGGTCTTTGCATAGATGCCTGAGCCAGGTATGAGACCAGACTGTCTCTGGTCTTTGCACTCATGCCCAGAGGCTGCACCAGCGAAAGGCACTTTCTAGCATGAGCAAATTGCCTCCACCTGGTCTAATCCGCAGAGTGATCTTGTTCAGGTGAATGGGCCCTGTTTATCTGCTGTCCCCTCACTAGAACAGGAAGTCTGTCCAGGGTAGGCATATTAGGCATCTTGTTTACTCCCATATCCACAGAGCCTAAAAGAACGCTAAACACACAGTAGGTGCTCAGTAAGCATGTCTTGATGGAATCCTCTTCATTCAGGCTAATTGTCACAATCCACTTGGGGAACATTCTTGCATCTGTTACGACTATGTACTTACACAGAACCACAGTTAAATCACTGAAAATGATGATACTTGGGAAGTCCTTGATATTGAACATTTCAGGGGGTTCTGTTCATCTCATGTTTTTCGTTCAGTGTGAGGAGAGTTGGGAAATGAATACCCTGTGAGGCCAGCATGACTTCAACTTTTAAAAGTCTAAACCTCTTAGAAACCGAACAGATGATGTCTTGGAATCTTTTAATTGCTCTTCTTTTACACAATTGAGGAAGTGGCCTCATTAATTAGGTTAAATGTTGACATGGCGTTGGTTTCTTTAAAATGAAAAAAAGTCATACAAATGTAAAAGATTTTGAATAATCTTACTTCACTTCATGCTCATTAACTGCTATCATTGGTTTATGATTTTAGTTTCTCTTAGATCAGTGATTTTCACCTGGGAGTGGTTTTGCTTCCAGGGGACATGGGTAATGTCTGGAGACATTTTTGGTATCATGACCTGGAGGGTGTCGCTGGCATCTGGTGTTTAGACATCAGGGAGGCTGTTAAACATCCTACATTGCGCACAGCAAAGAGTGATCCAGCTCAAAATGTCAATAGTGCTAAGATTGAGAAACACTGTCTTTATCTTAGACTATGTAAACTTAATGGTGCACTGAAAAGTAAGAAAATACATTTTATTTATAGAAACTTTGGAAGTATAGATAAACCCAGAGATGGAAAAAAAAAACACACAAAAACATCTGTTAATCCTTTGGTGTTTTTGGTTTCTAGTATTTTTTTTTCTATGCACATATATATTATTGTTAACAAAATGACATGTTCGGAGATACTGATCTGTAACTCTTTTTATTTAATTGTGCCTCAGGAACCATGTCCATGTCATTCAGGATTATTTTACAACATGGTTTTTGACGACTGCATAGTGTTTCACTGTATGGATGTAATGCTATTTATTACATTCTTTCCCGACCTCAGGATATTTACATTTTCTAATTTTATCTTTCATTCTCAATGCTTTGATGAGAGCTGAACATTTTGGTATCCGAGTTTTGTGCAGAACTATGCTTATTTTTGTGAGCTGTATTCTTAGAAGTTGAACTGCTGGGTTAAAAGTTATATTTCAAGGCTTCAATTGCTATTTTTAAAAACTAGTAACTAGATTGTGAGCTCCTTATAGGTGGAGACATACTTTACACTCCTTGGTACCCCTCACTGTGACTTGCTGTCTTAAGTAAGGCTCCCTCAGAAGTGGATCTGAGAATAAGATTCAAATGCAAGTCATTTAGGTGGGAAAACACCAGTCAAGGAGTGAGGAAGTGAGGCAGGAAAGGGAGAAGAGCCAATGCAAGGGGTGATAAAGAGCAGGCTACTCTCAGGACAACTGGGACTCCATACTCTTGAGCAGCTTTATGAGAAGGCATGGAGCACACCTCAGAGTTGTCCCACCTGATGGAGGAGGAAGCCAGGGTATTGACCTTCCTACTCCCATTCATCATGGCCCAGGGCTGCTCCTCGGGCACCCGCAGCTGCTCTGGCCTTCCTTGCAGGGTGGATGTGCTCCCATCATAGAAGAAAGCCCCTAGCTGGAGAGTGACTGGTGCTAGCAGGAGGGAGCCGTCAGCGGGCATGGGGATGGTGAGTGCCAAGGTCGTTACTGTTGGTGCACTGAGAGTATAGGCTACACTGGCCCAGCAGCAAACACACAATAGGTGCCCACTCAGTACTTTTCAAATAAACTAATGACACTTTGCACCTTTTTTTCCTTATAGGATAAAAGAGTCACACTTTTTTAGAGTAGGAGGTGAGCTCAGGCACAAGCCCAGCAACCTTCCAGTTGCAAATGATAAAATGGGTCCAGAGAACTGGAAGCTTGTCAAAGCAAGGCTCCTTCTCCTTGCCCAGTGATGGAGGACTCCCTGGGCCTGACTTGGGTAATGAACTTGAGTCTTCCCATAACTGACAAGTAATGAAGCATTCAGCTCTGGGTGTTGGGGTGCACAATCTTTCCCTAAATCATTCTAAATACACCTCTGTCTCAGAGTTTTGAAATTGCTGCTTCCTTCTGCACAGAATGGTCTCCCCTAGATCTCTGCACAGATACCTCCTTTTCATCATTCATGACTTGGCTCCAATGTCACTTCCTCATTGAGGCCACTCTGGCCTGTGGTTAACTCAGCTAATAAGTTTAGGGAGACATCATCAAATGCTCAAAACACATACAAGGCACAGAAGCCCAGAAACTATCCAGAGACTATCATGAACAGTCAGCTCATGAGGGAGACATTTTCCACAGCTCTCCATGATCTGTGTGGGTTGGATCTACTGGAAGGGTGAATTCTCCAAAGCCCCATTCATGAAACACAAAGAAAATGTAAAATGTATAGGAACTGGGCAGGCAGTTTGGGCAGAAGGAATTGGAGAAGGGACAGTCCCAGCAGATGACCATTCAGCAGGGACGGGGCAGGGAACTGTCTGAATTAAGTTTGTTGTGATGCTGAGCATCTTGTTTCCACTATCTGAAGTCTACTCTCCATCTTCTCCCCTTTTCCCTGCTGTGGCCCTGGTAGCTGACCTGTAGGAGTTACATCCACAGGCCCCTTACTCTTGGGCTTTCTTGTTGGGAGCCTAGAGGGATCAGTGCTGGTACTCCTTGTGGAATTGGGTGTGCTTGTCCAATCCTTTATGAATACTCCCTTTATTAAACTTGTCTCCATCTACCCAGTTCACATGCTTCGTCTATTTCCTGCCGGTACCTTGACTGAGACAATATTTTTGCATATTTAAGACTCACACATTCATCTTAGCACCTATTTATTTCAGAAGCTTTTACATAGTCATTTGAAATGATGTCATGTCTGGTTCTCTTTTTCCTTTGTTGAAGGTCATGTTCTCTCTACCCTTTTTCATCTTTGTTTCATCTTTTTTGAGAGAGAATTTAAATATAGTAAAGTGCACCAGTCTTAGAAGTACAGCTTGATGAATTTGTACATTTATATATGCCTGCAGAACTGCTCCTGAAATCAAAATCTAGAACATTTCCAGCTTCCCTGAAGAGTCTCTCAGGTGCCTTTCCAGTTACTACCACCTTCCCAGAAGTAACCACTGTTCTTTTTTAAAAAATCATTATGTATTGGTTTCGGGTGTACAGCTTAATAGTTAGACAATCATATACTTTACAAAGTGTTCCCCTTGATATTTCTGATACCTACCTGGCACCATACATAGTTATTACAATATTATTAACTATATTTCCTATGCTTTAGTTACTTCCCCATGACTATTCTGTAACTGCCAATTTGTGCTTCTTATTTCCATCACCTCTTTCACCCAGAGCCCCAAACCCCTCCCCTCAGTAACCACTGTTCTGATTTCTGTCACCATAAATTAGTTGTCTGTTGAACATCATATAAAGGGAATTATATCATCCTAGTGGCCCAGTGCATGGAGGGGGGTTCCCTCAGCTCAGCCTGCACCCTCTCTAATTGGGGACCCCTTGGGGGATGTCCAACTGCCGGATTAGGCCCGATCCCACAGGCAGTCGGACATCCCTCTCGCCATCTGGGACCTCTGGCTCCATCCCTCTCATAATCTGGGACTGCTGGCTTCTAACTGTTCACCTGCCTGCCTGCCTGATCTCCCCTAACTGCCTCTGCCTGTCTGCCTAATTGCCCCTAACTGCCCTCCCCTGCTGGCCTGATCTAACCCCTAACTTCTCTCCCCTGCCAGCCTGGTCTCACCCCCAACTGCCTCTGCCTGCCTGATCACCCCCAACTGCCCTTTCCTGCCAGCCTGATCTCGCCCCCAACGGCCCTCCCCTGCCGGCCTGATCTTGTTCCCAACTGCCCTCCCCTGCCAGCCTGATCTTGCCCCAAACTACCCTCCCCTGCTGGCCTGATCACCCCTAACTGCCTCTGCCTCGGCCCCCACCACCATGGCTTTGTCCGGAAGGTAGTCGGACGTCTGGAGGATGGCCGGTCAACCCAGTCTGATTAGCATATTACCCTTTTCTTAGTATAGATAGATTATATAGGATAGGATTGCTTAAATGGGGGGGGAGACTTTTTCAGGAGGAGATGCTCTTGGCAGACAAAAACACATAGTCCCTATACCTGAACTGATAGCCAGCCATATGCACTATACTGCCAAACTGGTCATTAAAAAATTGAATCACTTTCTTACACCTTAAATTAAACAGCTGTTGCCCTTAAAACCCCTCCTCAGCCCCCACCTTAGGTTCTGCCTTCGCAGTTCACTCACAGTAGGTTCTGATTGGTTGGTTTCTATGCCAATCAGCGTCAAGAGCTCCGCCTCCTAGGCATCCATTGGCTCATTGCAGTTCACCCAGATTTGGTTCTGATTGGTTGGTTTCTATGCCAGTCAGCGTCAAAAGCTCCGCCTCCTAGGCAGCCATTGGTTCCTCACAGTTCATTCAGATTTGGTTCTGATTGGTCAGTTTCTATGCCAGTCAGCATCTCCAGGCCTAACTCTAGGCCTGATCAGAGAGGCAGGGTTGATCAGCAGCCCCTGGAGGCCCATAGAGAAAGAGAGGTGCGGCTGCTGGCGAAGCCCCGAGAGAAAGAGAGAGGCAACGACTGATCGACAGCTGCCACGGAGGCTGCGGGTCAGACCCTGCCTCTCTTTCCGGGCCTCTCTCTGGGCCTGATCTGTAGCCCCCTCAGCAGTCAGTGCTGGAACCCAGCACTGACTGCAGGACTGACTTCCGGTGTTTGGTCGAGCCTTCAGTCGATAGTTACGGACCCTGGGTTTTTATGTATTAGGATGTGCTCTTTCTTATCTGGCTTCTTCATTTGGTTTAGTATCTATAAGATTCAGCCATGTTGTTGAATGTCCTCTCCTTCTAAGTTTGATTTCACTTTGATTAAAATTAACATCATTTTGGGTTTATATTAACTTAGTTACTTGTCTATAAAATAGGATACATAACAGCCATGTCTTACAGTTTGGGGAATAATTAAATTTATAAGTAGCTGAAAAAATGTATAGGTAGCTATAACTATATTAGTTTTGTGATTTGACAATAATATATAATAAATATTAGAAATGCTACTGTAGCAGAATCAAAGCCTAATGTGCTTTTCTGAACAGAAGGCAAATGTTATGTTGGGAAAGTCTTTCTACTAGGTTACTGAGCATGTACTTTGCTGATCACATTGTCCCTTTTACTGAAATAAAATGTTCTTTGCATCATTTTCCCACCCAGAGTGCCAGGGAGCCAAGTAGAAACTATCACGAACAGGCAGCTCATGAGGGAGACATTATTTTCCATGGATCTCCATGATCTGTGTGGTTTGGATCTACTGGAAGGGTAGTCTCCCCAAAGCCCCATTCATCTGAGCCTGCCCCACCAAGTCTTGAGAAAGCCAAAGTTGATCTGAGTGATACCCTTGGTTTCTTTCAGCTGGAGGTTAAAGGATGCTCAACTGCCAAAGAGAACTCCATCCTGGCCACACATCTGAGACATCAAGGAGCTTAAGCAGCTACAAAAGGAATCTGCAATTAATTATGTTTCACAAATTGCCTTTAGTGTGGGACTAGCTCTTTTCAGGCCCTGGATGAGGCGCAGTGTGTGACTTTGGCAAGCTTACCTGACTAAGTTACACAGCCATGGGGGAGTGGAGAACACTAGTGTTGTTTGGAAGAACCCCACTCTTTGCAGGAGAGGAAAGCATCACTAGCCAGGACATTTGGCAGTAGAGTCACACTCTCCTGGACACAATCAGTTCTATCTTTTAGTCATTTGAAGCATGGAAAGTTTGACTGCCTATTGAAAGGGATGGGATTGATGATTTTCTTGTGTTCTATGAGCTGGAATAGGCTTCTTACATTTCTGTTACACCACAGAGTAGCATCTTCCTTTAATAAATATCAGGCCCTATTCTGTAGGCTGAGAGCTAGAAATGGGAATTGCTACTGGGAGGGCTGGCCTTATGATAGGTGGGTAGCCAATTAAAAGCATGGTAGGAGGGCTGAGAGTTTAGACGCTGGAGTCAGGCTGCCTAGGTTCAACTGGCTCCATCAATTACTTGCTGTGTGACTTTAGGCAAGTAGATATTAACTCCTTTTAAAAAAATGTTTGTATTGATTTCAGAGAGAGGAAGGGAGAGGGAGAGAGAGATAGAAACATCAATGATGACAATCATTGGTCAGCTCCCTCCTGCATGCCCCACACTGGGGATCAAGCCTGCAACCTGAGCATGTGCCCTGTCTGGGAATTGAACCCATGATTTCCTGATTCATAAGTCAACTCTCAACCACTGAGAAACACTTGCTGGGCAAGAGGCCTTTCTTGACCATCCTATTAAGACAGCCATCACCTGGTCACTTCCTATCCTTTTACCCTGCTGTGTTTTTTCATCATAAAAACCCCTTGGAATCACACTGCCTATTTTTTTTCTCATCATCTCTCTCCTCCACTAGAATTTGAGCAGGACCTTTCCTGTTACATTTACACTACATTCCTAGCATTTAGCAAAGGAACTGGCAGATAGTCGGCCCTCAGTCAATACTTGTTGAAATAAAAACCATTGATTCCGCTTACATGTAAAACTGGTCTTGCATATAGATAGCTTGCAGGCCCCACCCAAACCCCACCAGAAATGAGAAATTTACAGCAGATTCTGAAGAGTACAAAGATTAGCAGATTTTTTGTCAACTTCAAGTGTAGTAGGGAATTTAGGTATTTTAGGGATATAATTTTAGCAGCATAATTTTCTCAAAAATAAGAGCTACATCATCATATGTGTGTGTATATCAAACATGCAGGTAATTGTAAATGTAGTAGTTAAAAATTAAACAGTAAGGATAGAAACAGTTACAATATTCAAGAATTATTTTTGCACTTCAGTTGTAAAAGTGAATATTAGTTTAAATTATTTTAAAATGGAAGGCATTGAAATTGGCTTCTTGCTTTACATATAATAGTTGCTTATTAAATGAATGTTTTACTTATTAATGGACACTAATGACTTACCTAGGTATTACCATGACAAAATAAGTAACTTTGTATAGGTCAGTGTAAACTGAAGAGTGATTCGCATATCCTCCTTATTGTTCTTTATTGTGTTTCAGTGATGAAAACAGTAGTTACCCATATCCATTTTGTGAGATTTGCTTTTTTGCTATGTGAGAAGATTGCTGTATTGAAATTAGTTTAGAAATCATGTCTTGTAAAACTGTCTTTTTTTATTTTTTTTTTATTGCTTAAAGTATTACAAAGGGTATTACATATGTGTCCTTTTTTTCCTTCCCCGCCCTTGAAAAACTGTCTTAGTGGTTGACAAGAAACCACCTTACCATTGATATTTTTGAAGAGTGGGGATTCTTTGAGGGACACTTTTCAATTTAGGTGAGCATATGAAACAGAATTCTCCTGTTATCCAGGGTGTCATATTTTTGTAGTGCTACTAATACAATATGGCAGCTTTTCCAGAAGGCAGTGTGACTTTGTGTGTATGTCAGAAAGAAGGCAAAGAATGAACTCCCCAGAAGCGCACACAAAGTTTGTTCTATGCTAACGACCCCTGCAGAGAAGCAGATGGGAAAGGGAAATCAGTTAGTCCTGACTTTGACTTTCACCCAGCCCAACTCTGCACATTGTCCAGCCTGCTTCTTACTCAGAAAGGCTCACTTTGCAAAGCCTGTTCTGGAGACATCCTAGGAATACTCTTGTCTTCCAATGTGAAATGAAATGTTTGCTTTATACAAGATTATTACATGGAGTTTAAGTGGCTGTGAACACTAAAGTGAGGAGAAAACAGATTGGCAAATGATTTCCCCACGAGTAGAAATCATAACAATGGGTTTAGTGGAAAATGTAGGGAATGGAATGGTGATTATAGATGTTGGACCTATTTCTGGGTGGTTCAGCAATGGACCCCTTTAGAGGGGATTAGAGAGCTTGGAAAAAGTCCATCAGACATTAAGGCAGGTGATCTCAACCCTAGGGGACATGGCCAAATTATCAAGGGAGAATCTTCAAAAGACATCCTTCCCCATTCTGAGGGCTTCAGATGTTCCTCGGGATTGACATAGGGGCTGGCTATCTTCCCTTTGCTCCCCAGATCCATTCTCTGTCCTCCTCCACTCTGCTCTATGCTCCATGTGGACTGCATCACTAAATGCATCAGACTGTCTTGCCCTTGTTCTTCTCATTGGCTTCATCCAATGGGAGATAGTGGCAGGAAGTTGAGGGCAAGGAGAATGTGAGGTTGTGGGATTTATTTTCCCTGCCAGGTCAACCTGACTTGCCAAACAGCTTCCACAAGATGGCTGAGCCCACTACTGCCCTTTGGGTACTACTCTCTTCTTTGCTCTTCCAACCTTAGGGGGAGTGGTACCAGCTCCCTGCAGCTATTTGTCCCAAGGTACTGCACTCTCCTTTGAGATTTCCCTAAACCCTGATCACACCTCTGCAAATTGTCTCTCCATTAACTTCTCCTAGATTTCTCCTAATTGACTGTGACTTTTGTTTCCAGCCAGGACCCAGTTGGTGAGTGCTGGGTGTGGGCAGTGGGTGGTATGGTTGTCTGGCCTATGCAGGGTAAAGAGCTAAGTGATTTAAATTCTCATTTGCTTCCCTGTCCTTCTTCCACAACCCCCTTATGAATAGCAATGCAGCCTAGTCAAGAAGCAGGAGATAGAAGGATAGGAGGGAATGGGGCAAAGGAGCAGTTTTAGGGAGAGAATGCCTGAGACATCACCATTTTCCTTTCACTTCAGGGTCTGTGGAAATCCTGATTAGTCTGGAAGCAAGTACTGTACAGCAAAGACCAAACTTGCCAATTTGTAAAACCAAATTGGATGTGGCCACTCATTAAACTAATGCATATTCTGCTTTAAAAGAGAAAGTACACAGGAAACATTACTCTCCTTTTCCCCTTGCTGACTATTTCAACTAATAGGTCTGCAGATTAGTCACTTTGCTAATGAGTAGTTTTACCCTGGCCTTCAGTGAACTAGGTCGGAGAGAGGCCCTGAAAACTCTTGGAAAACCTCATGAAAAGTTCTGTTCTTTTTACCCATTAGCAGAGAGATGAGATTTTCCAGTGATCAATGTTTATATATCATAGATACATTTGGAAATTTAATTGTTTTTTTTCTAAAAATCAATTGAGAAAATAAGACATATCGTAATAGAATCAAAATAGAACATTCCAAGACCCAATGTGTTCTTATTTTTCATTGGTCTCTAAGATTTTCATAGCCTAGAAAAGCAAGCAAGAAAAAAACTGTTTCACCAGGTCTTCTATATCAATGGCAATTGTGCCCCCCAGGGGACACTTGGCAATGTCTGGAGACACTTTTGGTTATCACCACTGGAGTGAGGATTCTACTGGCATCTAGTGGGGAGAGACAAGGGATGCTGTTAAAGATCCCACAGTGCACAGGCTGGCCCTGACAGCAAAGAATGATCCAGCTCAAAATGTCAGGAGTGCTGAGGTTGAGAAACCTTTATCTGCATTAAAAGTACAGCTCCATCAGCAAGGAAATTAGTATCAAATAATATCCATAACTTTTCAATTTAAAAACCACACTCCAAGGAAGCTAAATACCACTAGTTTACTGATAACACTATAAATCACTCATTAAATACTATTGCCTTAGAGTCTGTAGTGTTTTGAAAATGGCAAGTTTAGTGCCTTTTTTGAGTGTAATTGATGTTTTTCAAAATAGAAACCAGGCTAGTTGGTCAGATGGAATAAAATATTTTTGGAGCACATGGAGTCTTTTAAAAAATCGTCTCTCTAATCAAAAGCATTTTCCCTTCAGATTGTGGTTCTAACTAAAGAGATGCCCAGCCTAAAAAGAAATGGTCTGAGGTTCAGAGTGCAGATCAGGGTGTGGGTAGTGAAATTACCATCTTAACCATTAGCAACTGCAAAGAAGAGATGAGACTAGTGCTGTTTGGGAAGGATTTTACCAAACACAAAGGTATCAAATGATCTGTTTCATTTTCACCCAAAATAGTTCTGGCTTGAATATGAGATCCTCAAGGTGTCTTCGAATAAGGAGGAAAAAATCTGTTCTGGGAATTGACTACTGTTGCCTCCCCCCATCCCAAACAACTGAGGTTTGCTAGTGAAAGAAGAGGCCAAGAGTGTCTTACTTACAGTGTTTATCACTAAGGTATGTGGTATGCTTCTAAATAGAGAACCTTACACTGTGCTAGAGAAGCAGGTTCAGGAGAAATCAAAGAGCTATTAAAACAGCTAAAAGCCGCCCTCGCCAGTTTGGCTCACTGGATAGAGCATCGGCCTGGTGACTGAAGAGTCCCGGGTTCGATTCCGGTCAAGGACATGTACCTTGATTAGAGGCACATCCCCGTGCAGGAGGCAGCTGGTCGATGCTTCTCTCTCATCGATGTTTCTAACTCTCTATCCCTCTCCCTACCTCTCTGTAAAAAAATCAATAAAACATGTTTTTAAAAAAACAAAACAACAACAACAAAAAAACAGCTAAAAGCCTTTTATGGCAAAGACAAATCAGCCTGGTATTAAAATTAATGAAGAGGCTGGAAGAGCATAGATGCATAGATGAAAACGCTGGAAGGATGGAGATAGAGAAACTATTTTAAGGTCAATCTCCAAGAAGATGAAGAAAACAAATGTAGGCAGGTAGAAGGAAATGTCAAATTAATTATCCGAAGAAGGATTACATTTCTTGGAAAAACTGACCCTATGCAAATTTGCAGCTCCAAATACCATTCTTCTGAGTCTGTTAGAAAAATCACTTAAGGGCTTCACCAATTCAGGAGTGCTTGAGAGTTTGTTGAAATTTTTGCTCTTCTCCAAAAGAATGTTCCTAGAAGCAGAAATTGGTCTGCTCATGCTGACAACATTGAAATAATGAAGAGCTCAGATAGGCCCAAGCTGCAGGAATTTAACAAGCTTGTCCAAATAATGGGTAAATAGTGGATGAAACTCACTGCCAAAGTTGTGCAACTTGGCTTTGTGTAACATCCAAGCCCAGTTCCCTGCCAGGTGAGGGTATGGGGGAGTGTGTGACTGTCAAGGCTGACTCCCTCCTATGTGGCCTGCTGGAAGTGGGCTCTCGCATTGATACTTTAAGAATGTTCTCATTTCTGAGCCAATACGGTTCCATAATATACAGTGGTGAGTTGGGGTCAACATACTCTATGAAAGCCAATAATACTGGACAATAAGTAAGTAAAAATGCTAACAATCTTTGTTATGGGATCTACTTTTTGAAGATAAACCAATCAATGGTTTATCCTAATCCAAATGGTGGGGATTAAAATAGCAGAAAGTATTGAAGTGGTATTTGAAAGCAACAGAATAAATCAAGAAGAAACAAGAATTTAATATGGTAGAAACAAAGGATTAGCAAGAAAGTAAAGATGGTCATGCCTCAATGGGAATAAAGCCAATGACAACAATATCTAACCCTTATTCACTTCTTCTGTGCCAGAGATTGCTTAGTGTTTTTATTAACATTATCCTATATAATAAAAGGCTAATATGCAAATTGTCCCCCCTGAAGTTCGACCAACTGGGAGTTTGACTGCTCGCTATGATGTGCGCTGACCACCAGGGGGCAGAGCAGAATGAAGGAAGGCCCCAGATGGCAGCTGGCAGCCAGGGGAAGCAAGGGCCCCAATCGGCCCTGATGGCTGGCCAGGCCTAGGGACCCTACCCCTGCATGAATTTCATACACCGGGCCTCTAGTCTTTAATGTTAACATTGAATCTTCTTCACAGCTCTATGAAGTAGATACCATTACCCCATTTTATAAATGAGAACCTGAGATGCAAAGGCTTTAAATTCCCAGTTCCCATAACTAAAAAGCAGCAGAGCTGGGATTTGAATCCATGGCTCTCTGAACAAGCTATTATTCTACCGGCACAAACTTTCTGGCTGTGTGGTGGAGTAGGATGATGCCCCAGGGGAACAGCAGAAGTTTCATCACTTGGGTTTTTAGACTGAACAAAATATTAGTATGTGTGTCATAGGAAGTAATCTCTAAAGGCTCAGGGGTGGGTTAAAATAATATCTGCAACTTCCATTTCTGAATGTTAAGGGCTCTTAATTCACAGCACTAGCCATATATTAGTGTAACCCATTGCAGTTTTCATAGAACCCTCCCACACACTTTCTCATCTGAGCCTCTCTGAAATCTTGTGAAGTAAGCAGGCCACATATTACCATGTGTCTTCTCAAAGATGTGATGGGCAGTTCCATCAGAAATGAAGCATTGCCAAGTTACTTATCATCAAAAATATGTGGGAGGAGGGGGAAATGTGATTCCAAAAAAGTTGCTTATTTCAACCCTGAACAGTTCATAGGAGTTTATAATTTATTTCCATAACAGTGTGATTGCTTCCTTTTCAACAAGGCTTTGACTCACTTGGAGGAATGTATTCCATTACAAGTCTGCTGGCTTCAGGGTTTATGTAGAACTAGTTGGTTGCCATGACGATTGGGACTAACAAAATACAAACCATGAACTCTTTCAATACTGGTCACTAACTCGCTTCTAACAGTCCACTTCAGAACTGTGGAAGCTGATGATGTTTCTGAGGAAATATATATTCTTATCCTCATTCATTTTAGGGGGTTCCTCTTTCTAGTTTGAAAATAATCTAAGGACATCTGCTTTGGGTTTAAGGGAAACTTGGACATAAGGCTTTGTGTCTCTGTGTCTAATGAGTGTTTAGAGAGCAGTGTCTTCAGCCATGTTACTCTATTCTTTAAAAATGTGCACTTCTCATACAAAATAAATTTTAGCTCTGGTTGAGGCAAAAAAGGTAATATACTGAAGTTTACTAATGGCTTGACATAGCACAACCTCTACAACATTTATTACTTAAGCACCTAACAGAAGATGTTTATTCACTATACCAAAGGGCTATAAGATGTGTTTGAATTTTGAAAAACAAGATAATTTATAAGATACCATAAGACCTCACTGGTTATGGCTAAATGGGAAATTGGAGGGAAAAGGCAAGGAAGTTAAATTTGAAATAGTTTTTCTAAATTGTGGTGAACCTCTGTTTTTCTTTGCTCAGTTTCCATCCCCAAATCTTCTGGTAATAATATAATTCTCTTTGGATGACTGCCCCTCTACTGAACCTTCAGTCATGTAATTCAGGTGCAGTTGACCCCACTCTAGTTCCAGGGATAGTCCTGTGACACAAGCCTGACCAATTAGAATACTGCATTTTATTGAATATGGAGATTGACCAAAAGCCAGGCCAATCTTAGCCAATAAGACTCAATTCCATGATTTTTGTTGGAACTCTTGAGATGGAGGGATGTTCTGATGGGGTTGCTGAACAGTTATCTGAAAGCCTAGAGTTACTGGCAGCCATCTTACTATCATGAGGAGACAGTCACTTGAGAATGGAATCTACTTAGAGGGAAAACAGAAGAGACACGCAAAGAGTAAGACCAATTTCCGGTGACAGTGTTTGAGCCCTAGATCAAGCCTTGCCTGAAGTCTGTCTCTAGATTTTTCAGCTTTTTTGGCCAATGAATTTCTTTTCTCTTTAAGTTTAGTTTAATTGGGCTTGTTATTTACAACCAAAAATTCCTGATTAATACAGGAAAAAGCCTATATTATTTTATTTATTTATTTTTAAAACCTATATTATTTTAAATACATGCAATAATTAAATCTAAGCTTAAAATTAGAAGAGCTCTCCAGGGACCCTGTTTCAATGATGAGATAATTATGGTGTCTAATAAGCCTAATTAATTCCATTGTTATCAATCCCTTGGGGGAAGTCTATTTGCTTAAATATTTTAGAGATTCCCCCTTACAATCTTATTTATTATTTTGATTTGTGCTCCTGAGAAATATTTGGCTCAGAAAGGATATATTTTGACTCCCATCTTAGCTAAAAAACATCAGTGGGATTTTATTGTAGAAAATGTATTTTTCTCACAAAGTCTTTCTCAGCCTGATGAATAAATGAACGTGCTGATATCCTGATCATAGACAATCCTGAATTTCCAACAGAAAAACTGAACATACTGTTTTTTAGTCCTCAGTTTCAAGCTATTTACATTTAACAAACTTTTGCTCTACAAGTCACTATATAGGTTTTTATTTATTTTTAATCATAAAACATTTGGAGGCCCAGCTGAAAATGAACTTAATGACATTATGATTATTATCTTGTTTTTCTTTCAACATCTTCAGAAACTTTACACAATTTTCTATTCGTTACCATCCATCTTACAGAATTAATATATTTATTTTCATAGATACTTTGGGTTATTAATAAGATACTAAGTGTTACATTATGGCAGGGACTCTTAATCTTGGCTGCTGATTAGAATAGCCTGGGGAACTTTAAAAAATACCAATGGCATGGCCCCACCCTAGACCAACTGAATCAGAATTTTTTTTGGAGTAGGGACCTGGTATGGGTGTTTGTTAAAAGCCCCTCAGGTGATTTTAATGTCCAGCCAGAGCTGAGAACAACTTCATTGCTGAAAATATTGACTAGGATCTATTATTTGTTTCAGTAAAGCATCATTTAATAAGGAATCTTTTGCCCTAGCTAGTTTGGCTCAGTTGATAGAGCATCGCCCTGGGCCCGTGGACTGAAGGGTCCCAGGTTCGATTCCGGTCAAGGGCACTTACCTTGGTTGCAGGCTCCATCCCTGGCCCTGGTCGGGCACATGCGGGAGGCAACCAATTAATGTGTCTCTGTCACATTGGTGTTTCCCTCTCTCCGTCTCTCCCCCTCCTTTCCACTCTTTAAAAATCAATGGAAAAATATCCTCAGGTGAGGATTAACAACAAAAAATGATAATAAGGAATCTTTTAAAAACACTCTTAATTTCTCAAAATGGAATTCAAATATTATATACACAATACATTATATATATTTGAGCAATTCAATTATGTTCTGGGTATATTGAGGCACTTCTCACCAAACATGATCTTTTGTAGTTTCCTTTCAAAGGAATGTATAAGCTGGCTATTTGCCATGTATTAGAACATCATTCTTTCTTCAAAGTGAATTATCTCCATTAATATCCTCGAATATTGTCTATTTAAAATTACATATTTCTGCAATTGTTGTTAACTTTCCTCAATAGAGTGCTTAGTTACTATTTTTCCAACTCTAGATGGTAGTGTTTGTACTTGATTATTGTCTCAGATGATATTATCTTCTTTCAGTTCTAAATAGTGCATAAAACCTAAAAGAGATCCAAAGCAACTTTTAGCAAGAGAGAGATAAAGGTAGCAGGATGAAGCTAATCACAAAATCTCTTTCCCTTAATATGAACAAAAGGGATTTTTTAAAAAATAGCATAAATTTACTAGCAGCAACCATAGAAGAAAAGAGTATCACCTGGTGGCCCTCAAAATAAGAAATGGTGGCCAGAGGAAGAAATTGATAATTTAGGCTCTTATTCTGGCTCAGTGGTGTGCTGGAGCTGATTCACACTGGCTTATAAGAACCTGTAGTCCAATTTTCAGGGATTTTCTCAAACTAGGTATTAAACAGAGCAATTATTAAAAATTAAATTAGATTAACTTATAATTACATAAATTATATTTAAAATAAAAGTTGTAAATCATCACTTCCTAATTGTTTTACTTCCTTTACTATCATTTATGCTCGAGGTTATTTTTATCTATTGTATCTACATGGCAGAAATACTGTATAGTGAATGATGTGTGCTCCAATTCCACATTTAGCAATGTCATGTTGGTAGCTTGAAATTGGCTGTGGTGGGAGTATTTATACTATGGTAATTGGCATATACTATACTTTAGGGATTTTTATTTTTGAGAACCAATTCTGAAACATTTACCACCATACCACTGACCTGAAGTGGTACTGAGGGAGAAAAAAGTGAGTCTACAAAACCACCAATTTTCACCAGTAGCTCTTAATTTAGAGAGAAGTGAATTGATGAAGATAGTAGGAAACTTTAGGAAAAATTAAGGAAAAGACTTGAGTATTTCATCAGAGACAGAAAATTCTAAAAATTCCTTGAGTGTGCCATTTACTATGGATTCATACAACATTAGGGTCATAATTTCAAGCCAAAAGATACAACATATTAAGTAGAAGATATGTCCTCAAGTATGAGGTCTGAACTCCTAGTACAGGACACAGAACATGTCCACTAACAAAGGGAGCACACACTTACAGTTGAACTCTCTACCTCTACCCTTATGACCTTGTCATCAGTGTAGAGAAAAGTGTATAGAACACCTCATTTAGACTTCAAACTGGAGCTCTAAGAGGAAGATAAATGAGTTTTAGGTAAGTTAGAAGAGGGTCAAGAATTCACTCACACATGTCAGAGAAAACAGAAGGTCCAGACAGCTGCCAACATTGAGAATGAAGACAAAAATAAACTAGAAGAAATGCTAAAACAGTAGATGTGGTTAAAAAGGGATATGTCAGAGTTAAGGAAACAAATTGAGCACCAGATCAATACAATTAGAAGTTGAATAAATTAACTAGAAAGAACAAGAAGAAATGACACAAAGTGAAATATCAAATGATGGACAGGAAAAAAAACTTGAAGTTATACAGTTAGAACAGAGGACAAAACAAATGTTATAATTATAGAATACAAGTAACTAAACAGAATTGGGCAACACCTCAAATAGGGGATCAGAATTAACATCACAAATGAGGGTCAGATGGACATCAAATGGATGTGGTACCCTGAGGAGGACACAATACTTATATAGTTTTCTGGCTGGGAATGTATAACAGAATCTAAGGAACATTCTATTAAAAAATGAAAAAGGTATGTATTCTTTATATGTCAACTAGGGGCTTGGTGCATGAAATTCGTGCACGGAGGGGGGGTTCCTCAGCCCGGCCTGCACCCTCTCCAATCTGGTACCCCTCGAGGGATCAAGCCTAAACCGGCAGTCAGACATCCCTCTCGAAATCTGTGATGACTGGCTCCTAACCACTTGCCTGCCTGCCTGCCTGCCTGATCACCCCTAACCCCTCTGCCTGCTGGCCTGATACCCCTACCTTGCCCCCCTGCTGGCCTGATCACCCCTAACCTCTCTGCCTGACTGACTGATCGCTCCTAACTGCCTCTGCTTGCCTGCCTGATTGCCCCTAACTGCTCTCTGTGCCAGCCTGATCTTGCCCCCAACTGCCCTTTCCTGCCAGCCTGATCTCATTCCAACTGCCCTCCCCTGCCAGCTTGATCACCCCTAACCTGCTGCCAGCATGATCTTGCCCCTAACTGCTCTCCCCTGCCAGCCTGATTGCTCCTAACTGCCTCTGCCTTGGCCCCCACCACCATGGCTTTGTCCAGAAGGAAGTTGGACGGCTGGAAGATGGCCGATTGACCATGTCTAATTAGCATATTACCCTTTTATTAGTATAGATAGGTTATATAGGATAGGATTGCTTAAATGGTGGGGGGAAAGCCTTTTTCAGCAGGAGGAGATGCTCTTGGCAGACAAAAATACATAACCCCTATATCTGGACTGCTAGCCAGCCATATGCACTATACTGCCAAACTGGTTATTAAAAAATTGAACCACTTTCTTACACCTTGCACCAAACAGCTGTTGCCCTTAAAACCCCTCGTCAGTCCCCACCTTAGGTTCTGCCTTTGCAGTTCACCCAGATTTGGTTCTGATTGGTCGGTTTCTATGCCAGTCAGCATCAAAAGCTCCACCTCCTAGGCAGCCATTGGTTCTTCTGGGAAATCCAGAACACCCGCTGACAGCTCTCTCTCTCTCTCTCTGGGCCTAGCTCCGGGCCTTATCTGCAGCCTCCGCGGCAGCTGCAGATCAGGCCCTGCCTCTCTGGCTGTGGCTGCCTTGCCCTGCCCACCCGCCGGGCACCAGCCTTGCTGTGATAGGAGCCTGTGGGCCATGGGGGAGGGATCGAGAGGTGCTCCATGCACTTCCTGGTGACCATTCATTTGGTTGTTTTGGTCATTACGGCCATTGGCCTTTTATTATATAGATGTCCAAAATAGGCAAATCTATAGAGATAGAAAATAGATTAGTGGTTGTTTAGGCCTGAGGGAAAATGGGGAATGACTGCTAATGGGTACAAGGTTTCCTTTTGGGGTGGTGAAAATACTCTAAAATAGATTGTGGTGATGTTTGCACAACTGTGAATATACTAAAAAACATTGAATTGCACACTTAAATGAGTGAAATGTATGGTGTGTGAATTATCTATAATAATAAAAGTGTGATATGCTAATTAGACCAATGTCTTTCTGGACGACCTTTGGGACAAAGCCGGGGCTGTGAGGGAAGCCCGGGTCCTGGGTGCCAGAGGGAAGCTGGTGCCAGCAGCCAGGAGAAGGAAGGCCTACTCTTGCATGAATTTTGTGCATTGGGCCTCTGGTATTTAAATAAAATGGTTATTAAAAATGTTTGAACAAAAAGGGAATAAATAGAATGGCATTTAACTAGCATAGGAAAAAACTTTTTGTGCTATTTTGATTTTTAACAGATCAGAATTTAGAACACCCCTCCCCCTTAGCACTAGTGGACATGAGGAATAGTAATTAATATCAAGAAATTTATTGAGTTACTTTGTGCCAGGCACTGGGTTGGGGGCTGAGAATAGTGAACGAGACAGGCATGATCACGACACTCATAGTACTTAGAATGTGCTAGAAAGACACACATTAAGTACCTACTTACATAATAGAGTAAAGGTCCTAGAAGTAATATACAGATAGGAGGGAAAGGTATAATGGAGGACCCCAATCTAATATGGGAAGGGAGGGAGAGTTTCTTTAATGTTTGAGTTGAGCTTTGAGGATTAAGAATAAACTATGAAGATTGAGTGTGAGGTCTAGAGGATTCCAGGCAGAGAGAACTGGACCTCCTCTGCCAAGGAAACAAAGGACAGAGGACAGTGAGAATTGGGGGCAGCATGGAAGGTGCTGAAGGGACTGGCAGACCCTGATGGCCTCATAAGCCATTTCAGGCATTTGATCTTTATTTCCAAAGCCATGGGAAGCTGTTGACAGATTTTAAGAAGAGTTTTTAATTCATGTCTTGAGTATGCTTTGCTATTAAATTTCCCACTGAGTAACATAAAAATGAAACTACTAGATTATGCCAATGGAGATGATGTGGCTCCCCTACTTCTTACAAATTTCCTAGTGCATGTTTTCTTAGATTTCAGTCCCTGGGAAACAGTACATGCAATTCCCAGATGGAGAAAGGAGGGGAGAATGTACAGAGGAGCTCCGAGGAAATTAAGCTGGACCACATGAGCTTTGATGAGCTCAGCAACATCAGTAACACAATAATCCATAAGGACACACTGGCTTTTAAGCTTTGGATGTATGTTGGAGAATGAGATCATGCCCTATGACTCTAAAATCTTGTTATTTACAGCTGCAATACTAAAATTGGCACTCTAGGCACTTTATAAAATATGGGTGGAGTAGCTTGTGGCCTCGATTATATATTGCCTAGACTATGAGCTGGTATCCCCAATTGAGTACAGGTGAAAACAGATGGAAAATACATTTTCCTACAATTCTCAGTGTGTTTTCATTGACTTAGCATCTGTTGGAAAATTTGTTCTGAGAATAGCATCAAGGAGCTGATCTACATAGTGGGCAATGGCCAACTAAGGCCTCTGAAAGATGGTTTCTCCATTGGCCAAAAAGTGCTTTGCCAAAGTCCTCAAGGCTATGGGGTTGCCTTGACAACATTAAGTAAAACAAGACATTGAAGTTCTTTAAATTTACCATAAATCATGAGGTACAGTTGCTCTTAATTCTGGACCTTTGATATGTATTCTCTGGTTGATTTAACTTTTTTCTTGGCTGAATGTGGTGAGGGGATATCTTCTATGCTGTTAATGGTCATTCAAAACACTTTTTGTCTCTCCTTACTCTTGAACTTCACTTGTTTTTTTCCTTGTTCTCTTTTACTACAATCCTCTTTGTTTCTTTATCTCTTCCTTTGACTGACCTGCAAGAATTTTGAGCTGTTAAATACATGGTTCCAGCTCGATAAGTTGAATTCATCAAGATCAACCAGAAAATAATATGCTTTATTAAAAACACTTCATTTCTACTATGTTCAAGGTATGCACTCTGACCTCAATGCAACATTTTAACTTTGCTAGTCATCCTCCTTTCTACTTTGGCTTCTCTGACACCCATATATCCTGCTGCCCTTTTGCTGCAGTCACAGTGATTGATATCTCAGTTTTCATCCAAACCCAAATCTGATTATCTATGCCAATCATACTGGTTCTATTATTCTTGACAATGAATTATTACTTTAAGAACGTTTGCAGCCATTTTCCCTCCAGCTTGAGGAAGAAGCCAGCAGTATTGTAGACAAGTTACAGAGAAGTGAAGTTGGAGCCCTAATGTATTGTTTCTGGAGCCCATGCTAGTTCTCAACATCCCATAAGGTGACCTAATTAATTCCCTTATTGTTTAAGCTGATATAAACTAGGATATTCTGTTACTTGTATCTAAAAACACACTTGCTGAATTCCTTCTTTGTCCCTTGGCCTATACTTTTCAGGCTCCTTCTTTGGTTTGCTTCTTCCTTCTTAAGGTTTTGTGCTTGGTCCTCTTTTCTTATTCTCCAATCTCAATGAGTAAACTCATCCATTCCTCTTGCTTCAACTGCAGTTAATATGTTGATGGCTTCCAACCTAAACTTACCTAGGGAAATTAAGGGGCTCTGTGGAGGAGATAGGTGAGGGGTGACTCTGTACCAAAGGTGGCCTGGGAAAAGAAAGAATAAAAGGGTGTTCCAGGAGAGGAAATATAGCAGGTATGAAGGCTGGAAGGCATGGTAAAGAACTGAAAAAAGTTCTCTATAGAGTATTCATGTATACATGGGGAAGTAGTAAGAGATGAGACTGTAGAGATAATCATGGGCCAGATCTTAAATGACATGCACACCAAGGAAAGAAGCATGAAATCTAACCCAATGATAATGGAAAGCCAATAAAGGGTTTTAGTCAAGACTATGAGACTATGTCCTCATAAGATTTACATTTTAGAATGGAAAATGGATTGTAAAAGATTCATGACCAGAGGTTACTGCAGAGGTTACTACAGGTAAGAAGCGATAGTCTTTGGGTGACATCAAAGTTCATCTAGCTGGGCCACGAGAATGGAATACCCTGAGCCACCTGACAGCCACATAAATGTATTAGGCACCTAGGGGAAAGAAGAGAAAGAACAAGATGGGGGATGTGGGCTCAAAAAGGGGATACAGGGCAATTAAGGCAAACCAACTTTATTATCTGTGCCAGCCCTAGATGAGTATAAAAATTGAAGTAGATTCCAATGAGGGAAAAAGGCTCTGCTGGCCATTGCTTCCAGAGGCTCCAGGCCAACCCCAGGTCCTCTTCTACCTCAGTGCCTTAGACAGGTTGGGTAGATGGGTTGTTCTGCAAACTTCCAAGGTAGGTTTGAGATCATGGGCAATCTCAGAACCATCCTAGGATTCCTGCCCAAATGCTGGGTCTTTGCCTCTAGCTGAGGTTGACCAAACCTTGAGAGGGACCCAGCAACCAAGCATGTCCTTTGAACACCAAAAGTTCAGCAACCAGGCTTCAATACCTGAATATGGAGCCCATCATAACTTTGGTATATTATATTCTGCTCCTAATCCAGATTCCAAATCCCAGTCAGGTGTGCAGACAAGGAATTGAAGCATTTCAGGTCTGAATTGGCCTTTGAGATGGTCTAGTAAGTCCTCCGACTGACCTTTAATGAGAATTAGACTTCAAGTCTAAGGCAGTTCTTCAATTGACTTCCTTTCTCTTTCTTCTCCAGGATTTCCATGGAAATCGGTAATGAAGGAATGATCAATGTTCTATTTCCTGCATGTGTTCATGTTTTCACCTCTTAGTAATATCTACTGGGAGTACTAAAAGTGAGGAAACTCAGGAGGAGGAGGTGTAGGCAGAGTTGATGCTATTTATAGGGGCTGAATCTGAATTCTGAAGGTGCTTATGGAAACTGCTGGAGACCCTTGTCTATACAGCTCATCCCAGACACACAACACCTGAAGGATGCCATGGCTATGGGGAACTGAGTTTCTGTGGGCAGCTGGAAGCCTGAGCACAGGTTTGAGAAGCATGAAAGAAAAATTTTGGCCCTGAGACTGATTCTGGAAGAGCTCACTGCTGACCCAGTCTTGCTTTTGCTTTACTTCACTCCTCAAAAATTCTGTAGCTAATCTTGGACATTTGGAAGTAGCTAAATCTAGGGGGGAATGGGGACATTGGCTTCTTAGCCTAACAGCATTTGTCTTTGCAGCTGCACTGCCCTCATAGCACAGGTGTGCAGAGCATGATTAAGTGACCCCAGAAATCTGACTGCCTGGGGTGTGGTGTTAATTTTTTCACCCTGATGCAATTATCTCAGGGTGTGGGTACTCTGCCTCCCTCTCCCTTTCTTTTCTTCACCACCCCCAAACTCTGGGTTTCAAACTCTGGTTTAACTGTGAAAATAGAGACACAAGGAGACAGGTTTTATGCTGTTGTTGATTTGCTTTTAGAACGACTGACTTCAGTCTCTTTTATAAGTCTGCCTAACAAGCAGGAAGAAAGGCAGGATTAACTTTTGAAAAATCTTTCAGCACCTTCATTGATCCAAATTTTAGTGTGATTTGGCAGGCAATGCAGGGTAGCATGTTCCAATGTTTTAACTTGTGCATAATTGCCAGATTAGCTATTGTTTGACTTGTACAATTATTAATGAAATGTGGAAAAAAAGGGTGGTAACTGTGAAGCCTGTAGCAATGTCTAGACATGAGGGTGGGGGTTGGGAGGTGGAGTACCAAGGGAGACGACACAGAATTTCCTTGACTTTGGTTTTTCTCGGATTTGGTATTTTTGCCTTGGCATAACAAAACATGGGCCAAGATATTGACAGATGAGAGACAATTTTTGGGTTAAAATTAACAATCAAGTTTTAGGTTATATGCCAGGTTTCTCACTTAAGTGAGTTAAAAGATGCACTCACTTAGGCTGTATGATAAGCACACTCACATGCACAAATACACACTGACATGTATGTTTTGAAGAGCTACCACCATGTCAATCCAACCAGGAGAAAGATGCTCATTGTAATTTGGTTTTTGGAGGAAGAAGATTTTTGGTTCAGGAGAGCTTGTGAATGTCACTCACACACTTTTGTAACCTTGTGTCAGGGTCACATCAGGTTGGGTGTTATGGCAGCAAGATTTCAGGATAAAAATGCTTACAAACTCATGAGAATTGGGAGGAGAAACATATGGGATTATAAAGAATTTTTTTTTTCAAATATATTTTATTGATTTTCTACAGAGAGGAAGGGAGAGAGATAGAGAGTTAGAAACATCGATGAGAGAGGAACATCGATCAGCTGCCTCCTGCACATCTCCTACTGGGGATGTGCCCGCAACCCAGGTACATGCCCTTGACCGGAATCGAACCTGGGACCTTTCAGTCCGCAAGCCGACGCTCTATCCACTGAGCCAAACCAGTTTCGGCTAGAATTTTTACTCAATGTTTTGGTGTCTTCACTGCCCAGCAAATTCCTTTCCCAGCCCAAGGGTTTTGGGTGAGATCCCCATAAGCAAGAATAAAAAAGGAATCACTTAGGTTGTGTGTTTAGTTGCTTTTGGTATAAGTACAGATGTATAACTTATGTATTACAATACTGTATACAATGAAGAATTATGTACATACATGCAATTCCATAAAGTTTGTTTCATTCACATAAATGCAAATTAAAATTTGAAGTGACTGGATCAACTGATTTTTATGCATGGTGGAGTGGCCTTGTGTACTAGGTGTCCTGTAAAGCCCAGAGGCTCAGTCTCCCCAGTCACCTGAGCTGGGCCTTCTAGGTGCACCCCTGTGTGGGCTGTGTGCACAGTCTTGTTGTAGTTAAGCCTTGATTGCTGGGAGGAACTGACCTCCAGGCATTGGCTGTGTGAGGACCAGCTGCAACTACAATGGAAGAGCTGCTGTGCAGGAGCCAAACCTATGAAACAATACTTGCTTCAGTAGGGCTTTGGTTCTCACTGAGTCTGCCCCTTGAGTGTGTCCCTTGTGGATATGTAGAGTTGTAATCTGGTATGGTCTGAAGCTGTCCACTGGGTGCACTGGCTCTGGGGCCTCCCAGGAGCTATAAAGTCAGCCACTGCCTGGGATCACCTGGCAGGAACTACAGAGAGATCAGCAGATGGCTGTTATTTGTATTGGGCTTGGAAGTGCTCAGGCAAGGCCCAACTGTGAAGTAAGGCAGGTTGGTGCTATTGCCAGATTTTGGGCCTCTTATTGATAGGTATGGGGCATGCTGAGGCCACCTTCTGCTTGCTTGAAAGATTTTAGACAATGAAGCCTGAGCCAGGACAGGCCATTCATATGCAAAAGCTGCAGCAAACAGCTTGGGTGGGGCTGCTAATTGGATGGGACGGGGTCTCAGGGAATCACTAGGGTGGAGCAATCAGTGTGGGCAACATGGATGGAAACTCAGATATGGCTGTCAGTTAGCCCTGGGACTGGGGAGGTCCCAACACAGGAACAATGACCCCTGCAAGCCCTATCTGGCCCGGAGTCCAGACAATCCGGTTCCTTCCTGGATGTCCCTGGTTCCTTTCAAGCTGCTGCCCTACCGCTGGAGCCCAGAGAGATCAAGTCTGAGTCAGTGTGCTGGCCCTTTAAGAGGAACACCTGGGTCCCCAGCAGCCTCCATGTTATGTAGCCACAATCCCCACTGATTTTTATAGCTCAAAGTTATAGGGACTTCTCTTCCCAGCTCTGGGAACCCCTGGGCTGGGGTTCTAATGTGGGGCTGGGACCACTTGCTTCTCATGGGGGAATCTCTGCTGCCTAGATATCCTACCCGATTAAAAAAATGGCACACATGGGTGTCAGACCAGCCTGTTCTGTGCCTCTGCCCCTCCTCCCAGTCTCAATGTACTTTCTTCTTTACTTCTCTAGTTGCAGGACTTCCCTCGAGCCAGATTTCAGGCAGTTCTGAATGATGGTTGTTCTGTATTTTAGTTGTAATTTTGATGTGGTTGTGGGAGGCAGCTACTACTGGCTTTTACCTACGCTGCCATCTTAGTTCTCAACAATACCTTTTGTGTATATTCTATAGCTATTTTTTTGGTAGTTACTTTGGGGATAACATTAACGTTCTAAAGTTATAACAGTTTTGTCTCCACCCTTTTGGTTGTTGATGTCACAAAATCACATCATTATACATTGTGTGCTCCAAAGCATAAACTAATAATTCTTTAAAATGCATTAGTTTCTTAAAATATGTAGAAAACAAAATTTGGAGTTACAAACCAAAGTTATATTAGTAATACTAGTTTTTAGACTGCTTGTTTATTAATTGTAATAGTGTCTTAAATAATGTGGAAAACAAAAAGTGGAGTTACAAACCATCTCTTATATAAAAGGCCCGTGGCCATCACACTGTAACACTGTCATGACCAAACAAGCAGCGGCTCTTGTGGCAGGCAGGGCAGGGCATGAGCTACTAGCAGCAGAGAGCTACAAGCGGCAGAGGGCTACGAGCGGTGGAGGGCAGGGCAGCGAGCTATGAGTGGCGATGGGCGGGAGGCCAGCTGAGGCAAATGGAAGTGAGCTACTAGAGCTGGGCCTCTAGTTGTTACAATAATATGGCTTTTATAATTGCCCATGTATTTACCTTTATTGAGATCTTTATTTCTTCCTACAGCTTCCAGTTATTGTTTAGTGTCCTTTCATTTCACCCTTCATGAGTCCCTTGATTATTTCTTGCAGGGCAGGTCTAGTGGTAACAAACTCCCTCAGCTTTTGTTTACTTGGGAATGTCTTACTTTTGAAGGACAGCTTTGCTAGATTATAGGATTCTTGGTTGACAGGTGGTTTTTTTCTTTTAGCATTTTGAATATATTGGTCTACTGCCTTCTGGCCTCCAAAGTTGCTTATAATGTGATGGAGGATCCCTTGTATATGATAAGTTGCTTCTTTCTTGATGCTCTCAAAATTCTCCCTTTGTCTTTGTATTTTGAAAGTTTGGTTATAATGTGTCTTGGTATGAGTCTCTGTGTTCATCTTACTCAGAGTTCTTCTTAAATGATATTAATCTATTTAATAAAATTTTTGATGTTTTAAGCAACATGGGAAAGTATGATATTAAGGTCCAATTATGTGGTAAAGGGGTAGTTTGGCAAGGTTTCAAGATGTGATATTTGAGTTAGATTCTGAAGGAAAAATAGTATTTAGGAAGACATCAAGCTTGCAGTGAATTCTAGGCAGAAGTGAGGATGAAATGTGATATGGAGGTAGCATTTATCATGTATGATGGGTCAGGTATATCAGTCATCTTATTTAATACTCAAAATAGAGTGCTAACACATCAAAATAGAGGTAGGTACTAGTATTCTCATTTTACAGATAAGAAAATTGATGTTAAAGAAGATTGAGAGACATGCCCAAGCTCACATGGCTAATTAACTGAGGTGGGAGTGAAAATTTAATTCATACTTTTTATACTTTGCCAACTTACCAAAAAGAATAGCATGAACACATTTCTGAGGTGAGAATTAGTGAGTCCTCCTGGAGTCATCAAATAAATAAGGTTGGATGGACCGAAGGGCAAGTGTAGAAAAGCAGTAGGAGATAAAAGTTAAATAACTTTGGATCAGATTATAAAAATATTCAAATATGAGGCTTCAAGTTTAGACTTTCTTTTGGATAAGGGAAAAGTACTGGCAGATGAGAGTAAAGAATTTTAATTTCTTTCCAAAAGATGTCATATAAATATGAAATGACAGTAAAAAGCAAATTTCTTGAAATCATGGATGTCTTTTTCCACTAAATTAAAGTGCCAAGGGTCATATCTGTGTAGTTAGTCAGCAAGTTCAGTGATAATAGATTCCACTCAACCAAGAACCTTTCATCTTCTGTTTCTCTCTTAAGAAAATCTAAATCCACTTTTCTTTGCTTGAACACTTCATTTTTCTCCTCCAAATAGCAACTTCTGTTTTATAGATTATTCTTGTTCTCTTCTTCCTTTTGGCTTTATAAAATGAATATCTGAAATTTTCCTGGATTGCTATGTTCTTGAAATAAAATTCTATTAAAAGACTTATTATGATTCAAGGGAAAATTCATTATTTTGTTTGGTATACTTTGAGTCAGTGGAGCACTTATCATTGTCATATGTAAATTTTGCATATCAATCCCAATTTAAGCTCTTCAATTGACAAATATAATCTTATTGAGACAAATAAAATTCATCAGGCATTTATGTAGAAATACTTTCTTTACTGTAGTAGCAAATTGAATGAGTACTATAAAGTTCCATCTGCCATTAAAATGCCTGAAATGCTTACTCTTGAAATGACCTGATAAGAAATGTCACAGTAAGCAATTGGTTCTTGGAATTACCTACTATTTCAGGAGGAAGCCTGATTATTCTACATTAAGTGTCTCACACAGGGCCTGGAACACAGCAGGACCCAAATATTAATTCCAACCTTTACCCCTGTGGGTGTGAAAGATGCATTGTAAGGTCCAAATGTGTTTTAGCAGGGGATATTTATTTTTGGGTGATTTTTTATTTTAAAAAATGAGATATAATTTACATGTAATAAAATGCATATTTTGTAAGTACACAGATTAGTTTTTCTATTATATTCAGCTGTGTAAGTACCATCCAGCACAAGGTATAGAAAATTTCTCTTACCTCACTTTCTTATGTTTATCACCATGGATTAGTTTTGTGTATTCTAGGATATCATAGAAATGGAATTGTATAATATGTACTCATGTCCAGTTTTTTCCCCCACTCATCATAATGTCTGTAAGATTAATCCATGATATGGATGCTGAATAGTATTTATTGTATAGATGTACCTCAATTGGTTTACCTATTCTCCTGTTAATGGATATATGGCTGTTTTTAGTTTAGGGCTATTATGATTAAGGCTGCTATGATCATTCTTATATAAATATTTCTGGGAACATATTTTTTATTTCTCTTGAATAAATATCTCATAGTGGAATTGCTGAGTCACAAGATAGATGTGTGTTGAAAAACCTTATCTGAGCCCTAGCTGGTTTGGCTCAGTGGATAGAGTGTCAGCCTGCAGACTAAAAGGTCCTAGGTTTGGTTCCGGTCAAGGGCACACGCCTGGGTTGCAGGCTTGATCCCCAGTGGGGGGCGTGTAGGAGGCAGCTGATCAATGATTCTCTGTCATCATTGATCTCTCTCTCTCTCTCTTCCTCTCTGAAATCAATAAAAATATATTTTAAAAAATCTTATCTGAAACTATCAAACATTTTTCCAAAGTGGTTTATTAGTCTATGCTTCTACCAGCAGATTATGAGTTCCAATTGCTCTATAGCCTTGTCAACACTTAGCATTGTCAGTCATTTTCATTTTAGCCAGTCTAGTGGGTTCCTAGTAAATGTAGACACAAAGGATATTATGTCAATGTGCAGTGGGATGAGCAAAAGTATGTTTTCCAGTTGGTACCTAAGTTTCTGTAAAAGAAGGAACTGTCTTTGAGAAAGGCCTTTGATAAGCTGAATTGGGTGCTTTGCTGATGGCTTTATTAGAATAAATTTCAAGAAATAGAATTTCTGGATTATAGGTAATGCATAGTTTTAAGGCTTTTGATACATTATTGCTAAATGGCAAAAAGACTATTCTAGTTCCCATCAGAAGTGTTTGAGGCTCATTTTGTGTTCTTACTATCAATGGGTATTATCATTAAAACACCACTTTTTAGTTGCTTATTCTGTATACATGTGTCAGCTAAAAGAAACAAATATAAGAAATTGTAGGCCGGGGAGGGTTGGGGGGCAGGAGGGAGGGGGGTAAGAGATCAACCGAAGGACTTGTATGCATGCATATGAGCATAACCAATGGACATAAGACACTGGGGGGTAGGGGAAGCCGGGGTATTGTCAAGGGCGGGGAAAAAAAGGACACATATGTAATACCCTTTGTAATGCTTTAAGCAATAAAAAAATAAATAAATAAAATTAAAAAAAAGAAATTGTTATGAAACAATAGTGATAAATATGAAAAAGGAACAAATTCTTTGATATTCACAGCATTGAAATGTCATTTTTAAAATGACTATGGCCAGTTCTTCCAAGGGCTTAAATTTAGAATTTGGTTAAATTACATATATTCCTTGGCTATCTGATAACCTTTGATTATATTTTATAAATCTATTTTGATAAGCAAATCATCAAACCCATTGATGTAGACTTAAATAGCTAGGTGAAATAGTCAACAACTTGATCCATTTGCACCCTTTCCTAATTTTGATTTAAAAAAATATAGTTAGACAGTAGCCTATCTCCAAGTTCATTGGAGATTTTGAAGCTGCTTTCAAAGACCTTTCAGTTAATAAAACAGTGGTCATTTTTCGCTTAGTTTGGCTGGCTGAGGAATTTTGGCTAGCCGCCACAAGAAATATTCACATTGTGGAAAGGATACTAAGAAAGAAGGAAAAGAAGTTACAGTTAATCATGGGGCGCATGAATCAGCTTCACTTTAAGTTTTTACTCTGAAGTAGAGAATTCAAAAAACACGGGAAGCCCTAGGGATGGGGAAAGAGAAAGTAGCATAATAATTTGCTTTAAAGAAAATGATTCCTTTGCCTATGAACTACCATAAAAACCATCTGCATTTGTTGAAATTAGTATGCATTTCATAATGCTCTCTTCACTCTGGATGCTCTTCTGGATAAAAACAAAATAGGTGTGCATCTAAAGCAGCTTGGAGAGCTTTCGATTTTGATATTCAGATAGACCACAGAAAAATGATTCAGATGCAATGTCAATATTTCTCCTGAGATTATGAAAGTTCTCTATGAGGGAACTATTTGTTTTCATTTAATGCTACAGATGAGTATGTTAGTAGTTGGGGCATCAAAATGAGATTGAGAATTCCTTTCTTTGGTTTGACCTACCTATCTACCTACCTACCTACCTACCTATCTATTTATTTATTTATGTGGCCTTGGGCAAGTAATTTTGTCCTTTTTATCAGGTTTGGTAAAATGCTAGAACACAATAATTAAGAAATGCCAAGAAGATTTTTACAAATACGTTACTGACAGAGGATATGTATGATGCACCAAATACTTGAAACTTTGCTTATTGAAAACATGATGATTGACTATCAAAGACAGAAAAATTATTATTTTTCTATTTTAACATGCTTTATTCCATGCCTGGGCTAAAGCAATTTAATACAATTTCTTAAAACTATAAAAGCTGCTGCATTTATTGAATGGCTTTCTGACATCTATTTTTAACATATGATGAGTGTTATACTTGGCAAGTCCTCAGCATTTTCCCCAGTGAATGGTCTGCCAGAGTAATTTGAGAGTAAATATTTTGAGGTATTATCACTCTCAGAAGGTTTTATTGACCAGGTGCTTTTGTATAGTGCTGTTTTAAGGCCCTTTGAGTGCTTTTTTAGACTTCATAACTAGGACTCAAATACAATGCTCTAGCAGAGTAGGATCAAAATATGACTTGCAGGGCAATTAGGCCATTGCATACTTTCTCCGTATGGTTATTGTGTTCAAAGGGACATGGTTCAACTCAAAATAGAATCCCATAGTTCTGCAGAAATAGTGTTATTAATAGGGTAAGCACTGTGCTAGTTGCTTCCCATTCATTATCTTATCTGATACTAGAGGCCCGGTGCATGAAATTCATGCATGGGTAGGGTTCCTAGGCCTGGCCAGTGATCAGGGCCAATTGGGGCCTTCTTTCATTCTGTGCTGCCCCCTGGTTGTCAGCGCATGTCATAGCGAGCAATCAAACTCTCGGTCTCCCGGTTGAACTCCTGAGGGGACACTTTGCATATTAGCCTTTTATATATATACTAGTAGATATACAATACCCATGCTTCTTCCTGGTGCCCTGATACACACCGATGCACACACAGTCCTCTGTACCACAGTGAACTAATTGTCCTTCTTTTAGAACCATATTATTCTTCCATTGCTGATATATCCTCATACTTGCCAATGACATGAACCAATTGCCAAGAATAAGCAAAAACCTAACCAGAGTGTGATTAGTGAATGGGTTATTTCCTATTAGGTCCTGTGATAGACAAAATAGTGGCTCCCCCAAAGATGTCCATGTTTTAATTCATGAAACCTGTGAATACATTACATTATATGGCAAAGGGAAATTGCCAATCAGGTGACCGTAAAATGGGGATATTATCCTGGACTATCCAGGTGGGCCTAATATAATCACAAGTATCCTTAAATGTGTGTGTGTGTGTGTGTGTGTGTGTGTGTGTGTGTGAGAGAGAGAGAGAGAGAGAGAGAGAGAGAGTCAGAGTCAGAAGAGGAGTTCAAAGTGATATGATGAGAGAAAGACTGTTGGTCATTGCTAGCTTTGAAGATGAAGGAAGGGGCCATGAGCCAAGGAAAGCTGGCAGCCTGAAAGAGTTTTTTTTTTTCAAAAGGCAAGGAAAGGGATTCTCCCCTAGAGCCTCCAGAAGGACACAGCCCTCCTACCACTGTGATTTTAGTCTGGTAAGACCCATTTCAGACTTTTGACCCCCAGAAATGTAAAATAATAAATTTGCATTGTTTTAAGTCATTGTTTGTGGTAATTTGTTACAGCAGCAATAAGAAACTAATACAGGCCCTTAATTAATAAAGTTGGCAAAAATGGTCTGCAGGTTAAATTGATAAAGTTGGCAAAAATGACCTGCAGGCCAAATCTGGCCTTCCACTTGTTTTTGTAAATACTAAAGTTTTATTGCAACCCAGCCACACTGATTTGTTCATATATAGTCCGTGGCTGCTACAATGGCAGAGTTGAATAGCTGTGGCTGAGATCATTGGGCCTGCAGACACTAAAATATTACCGTCTGACTCTACAGAAAGAGACCCCTGATTTAGAGTATATGTAGTTACAAATACAATACCATAACTATGGATGTAAATTAGGTGTATAAATCAGTGATGGCGAACCTTTTGAGCTCGGTGTGTCAGCATTTTGAAAAACCCTAACTTAACTCTGGTGCCGTGACACATATAGAAATTTTTTGATATTTGCAACCATAGTAAAACAAAGATTTATATTTTTGATATTTATTTTATATATTTAAATGCCATTTAACAAAGAAAAATCAACCAAAAAAAATGAGTTCGCGTGTCACCTCTGACACGCGTGTCATAGGTTCGCCATCACTGGTATAAATGTACAAAATTTCTTTGAGATAAAGAACAAATTCTCCCATACTTCTTTTGGTTAGTCTAAATTTTTTTCTTTTTTTAACTCATTTTTTAAAATTGCTTAAGGCCGTGGTCGGCAAACTGCGGATCACGAGCCACATGCGGCTCTTTGGCCCCTTGAGTGTGGCTCTTTCCTAAGCCTTAGGAGCACCCTAAAGACATTTTCTTTCTTTCTTTTTTTAATTTCTTTATTGATTAATGTATTACATATGTGTCCTTATCCCCTCCACTGCCCCCCCACTCATGCCCTTACCCCCTGGTGTCTGTGTCCATTGGTTATGCTTATATGCATGCATACAAGTCCTTTGGTTGATCTCTCCCCCTTACCCCCACCCTCCCCTACCTTCCCTCTAGGTTTGAGCATCTGATCAATGCTTCTCAGTCTCTGGATCTGTTTTTGTTCATCAGTTTATGTTTTTCATTATGATCCACAAATGAGTGAGATCATGCGATAGTTATCTTTCTCTGACTGGCTTATTTCACTTAGCATAATGCTCTCCAACTCCATCCATGCTGTTGCAAATGGTAGGAGATACTTCCTTTTCACAGCAGTATAGTATTCCATTGTGTAGATATACCACAGTTTTTTAATCCACTCATCTGCTGATGGGCACTTAGGCGTTTCCAAATCTTAGCTATTGTAAATTGTGCTTCTATGAACATAGGGGGGAAATTCTAGTTAAATAGAAGGCCCTAATCAGTTTCATGCTAGTGAGTTGAAATTTCAATGTGTGTCATACTATAGACAGGTCAAACTGCATGAATGTGAAGTTAAGAAATAAGTTTATGAGAGGGGACATTTATATTGTTGAGATAGTTAAGAACCTAATTTTAATTCTTCTCTCCTTCCCTTCAAAAGAATAAAAAGAATAATTTTCAGCCTAAGGAAAGGTTGTTTTTCCATTCTTTTCTTAAATCCCTCCTTCCTGCTCTCATCTGGGAAACTCCTCTCAGATTGGCAGCATGTTTAGTCCAAGAGGCCGCCAGGCCAGTGCTCTCTGAACCACCCCGAGTCAGCCTGCTACTTCCAATTAGCTTCAGCTGGGCAACTTCCTATTTGGGTCAACTCCCTTCTGAAATGGGTGACAGAAGTAGACACTGCTGGAATACTGTCATCCACTTGAACTTGATTACAGAGTAACATTTTCATTTATATTTGCCAATAGTTCTTTTATTGTTATGCTAGAATATTATTTTGGCAAGTGTTTCATTTCTATTAAGTGTTTCCCCCGCCCTTGTTTTTTTTTATTTATTTTTTTTTAGGATTTTTGGCCTTGGGCCCTAACTTTTGTTCATACCCAGAAAATTCTATGGAGTCTTTGTAGAATTCCTCCTTACTCACACACTAGTTTTTCTCATGAGACATTTGAAAACCTCTATTGTCCATCCCTAAAGATAAATGATGTGCTGTCACTTGCTCAAGCAGAGGTATGAACAAGGTTGTATGGGGTGAGACTTGTCTATCACTCGTGTTTCTAAGGGGACTCACAGCCCTTTGCTTTTCAGTGTTTAAGAAATGTGTGTGGTGACTCAGGAAAACAATGATTTTCTCACAAATGGAAACAATAATGCTCCAAATTTCCTTTTAAAAAACGTCCAGGCTCTGTTGCTGAAGAGAGCCTGTTCTTTCCATTTAGTCCAGCCTAGTGGATGCCTACATCTGTCCTGCTTTTGTGGGTCTGGGGCTGGAGTTGGTAAGGGGGAGGAAGGGAAGTGTGTGTGTGTGTGTGTGTGTGTGTCTGGCACTGCTCAAAGCTTTGCTTTAAGCCTATCATGGTTCATATTTTAAAAACAAACAATCCCTAGCCAGTTTGGCTCAGTGGATAGAACGTCAGCCCACGGACTGACAGCCATTGGCTCCTTACATTCACCCAGATTTGGTTCTGATTGGTCAGTTTCTATGCCAGTCAGTGTCTCTGGGCCTATCAACAGGGCCTGATCAGAAAGGTGGGGCTGATCAGCAGCCCCGGTGGAGGCCTGGAGAGAAATGGAGGCGTGGCTGTTGGCCAGGCCAGGAGAGAAAGAGAGGCAAGTTCTGATCAATGGCTGCCGCAGAGGCTATGGATCAGACCCTGCCTCTCTCACTGCAGGCCTCTCTCCAGGCCTGATCTGCAGCCCCCTAGGCAGTCAGTGCTGGGTCGCCACAGCAACCCAGCACTGACTTCCAGTCTGGTTGAGCCTTCAGTCGTAATCGGTGTTACAACCCTGGATCTTTATTTTATAGATTATATATAACAGGATATTGTAAAAATTAAGTTACAAAATTGTTATTAAAACGTTTCTTACATACCGTTATATTGTCTGGGCTGCAAAAATATTCATTGTGGGCCACATGCAGCCTGCAGGCCATGAGTTTGACATGCTTGCAGTAGAGAGATCTTAGACCCCATTTCCCTAAGTGAAGGATTATACTGAGCTCTCATGTGATAAAGTAAAAAAAAGTCAATGCCAAGTTGTCCTAGGGGGATATGTTTGCTATTATAAACTCCAGGAGGAAAGCCTTTAGAGCCACAATTTCTTCATTTATTCAACAAATATTTATTTAGCTTTTTTTTTTATGTGGAGCTATTGTGGGTGCTCAAAAGACAGAAATGAATAAGACTGACAGGATAGGGAAACAAGTCCTATATACCTGTATGCCCACATACTCTATTGTCTAGAGAGCCTCATGGCAGGTATATTGTAGGTACAAGTATTTGATAATTCCACATGAAATTATTTAGCCTTATCTTTTCTAAATACTGAGGATTGGAGAGTCAACTGACAGAAGAAATAGAGCCAGGTTCCCATGAGAACAGAGTCCAGGAGGCCACAGATATGTGAGCTCCACATGCAGGGCACAAATGCCATTCATTTCTTGCCTCTTCCTCTTGAGACAAATCTTTCAGTCAACCCTTGAAGCCACTCAAAGATGTATCACTCAACTTTTTTTCCTTTTCTTTCCTTTCTCTGGTATATTTCCATCATTGGAGATGCTAAAGGGGAAAGCAAAGCAGGCAGCCAGAGTGAAATAGATCATGAAGACAAATGTACAAATAGAGCCATGAACTTCCAAGTGACTTATTGGGAATAAGTTGTCAGTATTAGTCCTTTAATGGGAAATGTGAAAATATCCAGTCCAGGAGTTATTTCTTATGAGCTTTGGCTATCATTTCCCATAGATATTCAAAATGACCACAGCAAGGTTTTTACATGACTTGTATTTTTTTTTGGGGGGGGGAGGGGAGCGGTGGCAGGTTGGGGGAGTTTCTTTGGAATTTGTATCATGCCTCTTTATTGCTTTTATGAACAATGTAGAATGGTGTATCACCATTTTTTCTCCCAGTGATTCTATAGTAGAAATATAGTGATTTTTCTAGTGTGAAATGGCAATGAAATTTGTGAACCCATGGCCTTAATTTTTAAGGATTATTACTAAACTAGAGGCCCGTGCATGAAAATCTGTGCACTGGGGGGATCCCTCAGCCCAGCCTGCACCCTCTTGCAGTCCAGGACCCCTTGGGGGATGTCCCCCTGCCAACTTAGGCCTGCTCCCCAGGGGATCGGGCCTAAGCTGGCAGTCAAACATCCCTCTGGCAGCCTGGGAGCCCTCGGGGGTTGTCCAACTTATGGCTTAGGTCCGCTCCCTCAACATCCTTAGCGCTGAGTGGAGGCAGGGGAGGAGGGAGAGGCTCCCACCACTGTCGCTGAGCTGGCCAGCTATGAGCTGGCTTCTGGCTGAGTGGTGCTCCCCCTGTGGAAGCGCACTGACCACCAAGGGGCAGCTCCTGCATTTAGTGTCTGCCCCCTGGTGGTCAGTGCGCATTATAGTGTTCAGTCATTCCTGGTTATTCTGCTGTTAGGGTCAATTTCCATATTACCCTTTTATTATATAGGACTAGTGGCCTGGTGAACGAAATTTGTGCACAGGGGGCGGTTCTCTCAGCTCAGCCTGCACCCTCTCCAATAGGGGACCCCTTGGGGGACATCCCTCTTGCAATCTGGGACTGCTGGCTCCTAACTACTCACCTGCCTGCCTGCCTGATCGCCCCTAACTGCCTGATTGCCCCTAACCCCTCTGCCTGCCTGCCTGATTGCCACTAACCCCTCTGGCTGCCTGCCTGATTGCCCCTAACTGCCTCTGCCTCGGCCCCCACCACCATGGCTTTGTCTGGAAGGAAGTCGGACATCTGGAAGATGGCTGTCGACCCAGTCTAATTAGCATATTACCCTTTTATTAGTATAGATAGATTATATAGTATAGGATTGCTTAAATGGGGGTGGGGGAGACTTTTTCAGCAGGAGGAGATGCTCTTGGCAGACAAAAATACATAACCCCTATATCTGGACTGCTAGCCAGCCGTATGCACTATACTGCCAAACTGGTCATTAAAAAATTGAACAACTTTCTTACACCTTACACCAAATAGCTGTTGCCCTTAAAACCTCTTCTCAGCCCCCACCTTAGGTTCTGCCTTCACAGTTCACCCAGATTAGATTCTGATTGGTCGGTTTCTATGCCAGTCAGCGTCAAAAGCTCCGCCTCCTAGGCAGCCATCTTGTGAGGGCATGAGGGTTAATTTGTATATTACCTTTTTATTATATAGGATAGTAAATTTAAAGGTTTAGCCTTTAAATCCTCAGCATAATTAAAAAAATTTTAATCCTCACCCAAAGACATGTTTATTGATTTTAGAGAACGGGGTAGCGAGGGGTGGGGGAGAGACAGAAACATTGATATGAGAAAGAGCATCGATTGGTTGCCTCCCATATGCACCCTGATCAGGGATCGAACCTGCAACCTAGGTATGTGCCCTGACAGGGAATCAAACCCACAACCTTTTGGCGCATGGTATGATGCTCCAACACACTGAACCACATCAGCCATAACCCTCAGTATAATTTTGCTCAGCTGTTTACTTCTCAGATACAATGAATGAGATTTCAGAAATTTAGGCTATGAAACAATCTTAATAGCAGTGTTTTCATAATAAGCACCAACCTAAATGATTTCCCAATAGCTTGTTATTGAAAGGCAATCAAAACAGAACATTGTTTTAAAAAAGATTCCTTAAAAAAAAGCTGCAGAATTTTTGTTTGTTGAAATTGGGTTTGGTTAAAAGTCTACCAATAGACCATTAAGTAATCATACTTAGTGGCCTCTTTTATTTTAACAATTGCTTAAACGCAGTATAAACACAGAATGACTTACGAAATCGTCTGATTTGGGCAACCTCAAGAAACTCGAGTAGTCTTTTCAGGAATAACAATGCTATGAGAGTATCTTGTTTTCTCTTACAACTCAGAATTATTTCATTTTGTGTTATTAACATGCTTGCAATTTGGCTGTGAATCACAATTACTCTTGAGTAACTACTTTTATGAGGAAATCTGAGTTTAGAACATTTTTTTTTCTGTTGGTGCCTTGTTACCTTTCCATGTCTTGCCCCTGTCATCTTCATTTTTGTGGAGATGTCGACTCAAGAGGTATATATACAGTCTGTATTTTTATTGAGTTTAAGAACTGTTTTCACTACCATTTGAAGCCAAAAACGTGCATTTACTATGTGATAAGTTGTTTCCTCTCAATATTGGAATAAAGCAGTTTAAAGAGCCAGGGAACTTTTCAAATAGGTCTGAAAGACTTGCATAGGTAGAAAACACTTTTGTCCTTTTCTTGCATCCTTTTGTTGGTTGTGATAAGAAAACAAGATTTTTTTTATTCATTTATAAGACAGGATATAAGTTTGCTTTCTAGCTGCAACTACCAGAAAATCTATTTAGAAATAGGTTAAACCAGCACTTCTCAAACTTTAATGTGGCAAGGAAACATTGGGGACTCTTTTTCAAATGCAGATTCTGGTTCAGTAAGTCTGGAGTAGGTTGAGACTTTGCATTTCTAACAAGCTCCCACGCCTGCTGATGCTACTGGTAATCTTACTGCACTATGGAGCGAAAGCTTTTATTACCTCATATAACAAGTCCAAAGGAAGGAAGTTCTAGAGTTGGTTCATTTAGAAGTTTGATATCATCAAGAACCCAGGTTTTTTCTTTCTTTCTCTCTGTCACCTTCGACATATTGGCATTTGTCCACATGTTTATCCCCTCATGGCTGCAAGATGGCTGTAGCAGTGCCTACAATCACCTCTTCACTTAGCCATAGAGAGAGACAGAAAGACCAATTTTTCCCTATGTATCTCTCTTTGAGTAAAGAAAACCCTTTTCCCAGAGGACTTTGCACCTCACCCCCAGAAGACTTCTTCTCATGTCTAATTGATCAGAATTGTGTATCACAAGTTTGTTCCCAAACTAATTACCAGCAAGAAGAATTGTTCTGTTTGACTTTGACTATTCAAGATTCATCCTGTGGTAATGTCCAGGACTGGACTTCTAATTTATATGGGCACTGCTTGGTTTAAAAAGAAAGAATTCAAGTCTCACTATAATAAATGCCACAGCAATGAAAAATTCTCTAACTATATGTCTAATCTCCAGACAATGGGTAACACATTCTAATATTCAATGCAATGAGTAGGGTCAACTCAGGTGAAACAAACAAAGTAAATTATTTATTTTTAGCATGGTTGTCTTCTATTTTAAAATTTTTAAAATATTGATTTCAGAGAGGAAGGGAGAGGGAGAGAGAGATAGAAATATCAATGATGAGAGAGAATCATTGATCGGCTGCCTCCTGCACGCCCCCTACTGGGGACCCAGGCATGTGCCCCGACTGGGAATCAAACTCTGACCTCCTGGTTCATAGGTTGACGCTTCACCACTGAGACATGCCAGCTAGGCGGTTATCCTCAATTTTGATGGTTTCTTGTCTTAGTCTATTTGGACTGCTATAACATAGTATCATAGCCTGGGTGGCTAATAAACAACAGAAATGTATTTCTCACAGTTACCAGATTAGGGTGCCAGCATGGTCAGGTACTGGTGAGAGCCCTCTTCCTGTACAGATGGCCACCTTCTTGCTGTGTCCTCACAATGTAGAGAGCAGAGAGAGGAAGTAAGCCTTCTCATGTCTCTCTTTCTTTTTTTATTCTCACCTGAGGATATGTTTTTTAAATCG